>NC_071611.1:31108447-31408447 GCF_024509145.1 Vidua macroura
CAACCCCCGTATGATCTGCGTAAAAGCAGCATTCCTCTCTCAGGGCAACACAGAGACTTCCTTGTTGCATGAGCAGGAGGTCCAAGCCTCGTCTGTTCTGCAGGACGACCTCTGAAAGAGAAAGAGGGATTTTTCCAGAAGGGAGATGGATTCCTCAATTCTTTGCAGGTCTTCGTCAATGGTTTCCTGCAGTTGGGATAGTCCGTGCCGTTGAGTTATGAGGGCCGAAACGCCTGTGGCGGTGCCGGCCGCTCCCAATCCAAGGAGCATTGCAAAGGTGATACCTGTCACTATTTCCCTTCTATGGAGCCGGTGAGGTTCATCAGGAAGAAGATACATATCTTCTTCTGGGTAATACAGAACTCTGGGGACAATCAGAACCTGAACACAGAAGTCAATGGAAGAGTTAAAACGTGTAAGGTATACACAGGGGCTGACTCCGGATTGCTGGCAGACCCACATCCCTGGCCCAGACGGGATTGCCCACTTGTCCGATGTTTGGGGCTGTGTAGCTACATCACAAGTGATGCCTTTGTGTCCTTGTCAGGGTCACATTGCCCAAGCACTTACCCCAACCTGTGATCTGGCTTAGAGTGATTCCTTTCCGGGGGGTATCCCACCTACATTGGGGTGGACTTGGTAATGTTGAGTAGTTAAAAGAAACATTCAAGGCAACGCCTTCATAAAAGGGAGGTTTCGAATCATAGCACAACCAGCATGATTCGGTAAGGTCCGGGTTTGATTGGTTTAGGGACAGAAAAGTAGCATTTAACATGTTGAAAAATGGGTCATAAGAAACTGGCTTGGGTGCTAAAGGAGCAAGCGGCCTGGAGGTGGGGTTGGGTGTGTGTGTCACATGGCTAGGTTTAATGGTAATTATAGTTCTGTTTTTAACTCCGTTTCGTGCCAGGATCGGGTTGGGTCCAATCGAAAAGGATGGCGATTGTGGGAGTTTAATAATTTGGATGTTCACCCAATGGTCGTGAAAGGCGCGGACGAACACTGACCAGACTTTTCCCGTGGCCCAGCTTTTGTGCATTGGTTGTTGAACTTTGTGTAGCCTTTTTGTCATTGTGTAGCTTTGCAGGTGTACTTACTTCCTCCCTGGGGTGTGTATATTATGCTGTCTTTCGCGAATTTAGGCTCACGATAGCTACTGGGAGCGTATTTAACCTGTAAAAACTGGTCGGGTTGTTGTGGCTGCCATCTGTCACTTGTCATGATGGTTTCGCACCCCCAATACCCCGCAGTAGCCGTACCCTGGGTAATTACAGTAGCTTTTGCCCGGGTTTGAGGCGGGGCACCAATAGGTTTGGTATAGTGACTCCCTGAAATTGGGAAATCCCATCTGGGAGGGGAATATGTCCCTCAGCTTAAATTCAAAGGACAGGCTGTCTGGCACTACTGTTTCTTTGATTGGTTTGTTGCCCAAGAGGTGACATAGGACCCACCTGAATGGCTGATGGAGGTAATGCCAGGCGTCAGTTGTGGTAACAAGCCCTAAGAATAGAATGATACAAAGGTACCGTCGTCGTATCATCTTTGACCGTACGAGGCCCTCCGGTACTGCTGGGCTGTCCATTGACTCATCACTGTTTTTTGGCTCCTGAGGTTCTGGGTGTTGCCGGGGCATTGTATCTTCTTCCAGCACGCGAGCGTATGGGTTATGAGGATGACCATAAATCCAATCCTGTTAAAAGAAACTCACAGCTTTCATTAGCTCGATTCTGTAACTCCGGCCTAATGGATTTGAGCGGACACCACTTAATTTTACTGTCTTTTTTAACTGCCGCAATTCTGAAATTAGCATTCAGAAGGCAACTGTTTAAAAGTAGCTTGAGAACTGAAAAAGAATGTTTCAGACTACAGTCCATACAGGAATACACTTTGCTATCTGCAGCATGATAATTATGCAAAATTTACCAGTTTGGTTTATGCTGATCTCAGCAAGAATGTTTGTGGTACCATTTATATAGCTCTTACTTTCATGAGTAAAAGCATATTGGTATAAGTACTAATATCCAGTGGTGATTGGTGATTCAGACCACATAACAGCTATAATTTTGTGTGAAGTATACCTAAAACATACAAACACTACTAGCTTTTTATGATCAACAGTAGTGCAAAGATAGTTGAAATCTTTTTTCCAAGTTCATTTGAGAAAAAAAATAAAGAATGACAATTCTTAGACAAGATGAAGGTTCTACTTCCTGCACATAAAGAAGAAAATTGTGGGATGAATGAGAATCAAGGAGAGTAATATAAAAGGAAGTTCTAGATCTGAATTAGTCCCCTGCTATCCCAGTTAAACTTCGTCTAATAAATATTTTTTGTAGTCGCATGTTGTGATGTTCTTGCAGACAGAAATCCTTTATACAGGAAGTTGTGGTCTGGCAGAATTAAACTTGATTGAATTATAGCTTGCTTCTTGATGTCTCTCTGCAGGTCACTGCTTTCTGGAAGAAGCAGAGTCAACATAACTACACCTTTGTCATTGAGCCATGCCAGCTCTTGCAAGCAGTGCTGAACAAAAATAGTTCTGTGGTTATTCTGTCTACACTTTCATCAGTGGTTAACATCACTGTTTTTGTTTAAGTCTGTGTCTTCTTTTGTGTGCATCTGTCACTTAGCAGGACAGACATGTTTATATAAATAAGTTCCACAAATCATGTAGGAAATGTGTAGGAAAATGCAGAACTGCAGACCTAACTTCTGAAAGTTGGCTAAATTTTAAGCTGACTCTGCCCTCTAAACAGATGCTCAGAGCAGTGACGGCTCTTTACTGCTACAACACACCATCTTGGAATAACACATCAGGTAGTCTGGAAATATGATATACTTTATGTGGAGTTGCTACTTCATGTAAGACAGTGCTGATGACAGTTACATGTGTGAAGAACACAGCATCATTCACGTCCCTTGCTACCCTCATAGGTAAATGTGGTACATTTAGGAAGCGTTAAGTTAGTCTTCAGAATCATGGATCTATAGAAATGATGGAAATTTTGCTAGTAAAAAATCTGGCCTGATCCCTGGCTGCTCAGACAATCTCTTCATATTTTTCCCAGGGTGCCTGTCCTTTATTTCATCCTCAGTAGGCTTCCGTTTGGGTTTGTCCAGGAGCAAGTTGTTCATCCATGCAGGTCTCCTAGTACTTTTGTCTGACTTCCTTTTTGTTGGAATACATTGCTCCTGACTTGGAGGACCTTGACCCTTGAAGATTAACCAGCTTTCTTGGGCCCTTCTTCCCTCCAGGATTCTATGCCCTACTACTCTACCAAGCAGACCCCTGCAGAGGCCAAAGTCTGCTCTCCTGGAGTCCAGCATAGTGAGCTTCTTGTGTGTCCTTCTCACTCAAACTCCACCATTTCATGGCCACTACTTCCCAGGTTGTGTTTGAGCTTCACATTCCCTTCTTGTCCGCAAGAATGTGGTCCAGCATAGCACCTCTGTCATTGGTTCCTCTGTCATTTGGAGAAGGAGGTTATTATCAGTGCATCACAGGAACCTACTGTATTGCCTGTGCCTGGTTTTCCCTCCAACCAGTATTGGGGTGGTTGAAGTCCCCAGTAAAAAATAGGGCTTGTGAATGCCCTGGTGTGTTTGAAGTATCTGGGAAATCCCAAAATTTTATCACTTCACAATATGAGAAAACACATCCTCTTCCAGCAATAACTCAGAAGTGTGTTAGCCATCAAAACTAATTTTAAAATAACACATTCAGGTAACTTCAATTCAGTGTTTATACTATAACTGAACAAGCAGCTATCTGTATTGCTGCTGTCTGTTTTCAAAAATTTTAAACCGGGAAAGACAATCCAGAAGAGTTGTTAAAAGTATTAGCAGTAAAAAGGGCAAAGAGGATAATCCAGATGATTATTGCACGCATGTAGGCAAAAAAAATACAACTGATATGTAAGCTTTTAAAGGGAATCAGTAGAGCTAATGTTTGTTAATATGGGTAATAGGAGAAACAGATCTGACTACAATTTTACTAACACACTAATCAAATAATTTTTACATGACAATACTGTAATATGTAATGTTTTGATTTCTTGAAAACATTCTGACTTACTGCTGCATGACACTTTTTATATATCATTGGATATTGATCCAATGATCAATATGACATGCTAATTACTAAAATATTGAGTAAATGGCAGCCAGAAAAAAAGCAGTAAATGCAGGATCCTAACTAAGCAAGTATATTAATATTTGGGTTATTTTAGGAATTATTTTTTGCTATGTGTTATTTTATGCTTGTTTTAAATTACATCAACGTTGTACAAAATTATTAATGATACTCACAGATGACCCTAAAGATCGAAGATATAATAAACAACAAAGTCATTAATACAGACCAGATGGCTTTAATAAGTTGGAGGCAAACAGACAAGTGTTTTGTGGATAACTGTTAAAGTAAAACATTTGTGAACAGAGAAAGCATGTCCTTTTTACTCTTATATTTATGACCTTTACATTTAGTCTACCCATCAAATTCTAGATCATCAGAACAGACAAGACACCCAAATATGGAGCCACTGAAGGCCAGTTGAACAAGTTGTTCTAAAAGTAAAATTCTCTAGTCAACAGCCTTTTGTTTTAGGTGAGTCTAAGCCTCTAATTTGTTGTCCTGTGTTTACTTGTATATTTTGGCTCTGATCATCTCTAGAGTGTTCTGTTATATTACATGCTTACACAATTTTATTTTGGTATCTCAGAGCAATGCTAAAACATTCCCATGCTATAAATTGACTCTACTTTTGAAATTTGAGCCAGTATTTTAAAATATGCCTTATACCTTAGATTCATCACTACTTCTGTTACCCTTTCTCTGCCTGGCATAACCTTTTCACATGTACAGCTGTAACAAAAAAGGGAATAAAACCACATCTGTAGACAATTCCCATAGTCTAATCATCAGTCATGTTATTGCAAAGCTAATGCTGCGGTTGCCTTTCTCATCTTCAGAAACTTGTGTTTTGCTGGACCCAAGAAGAACTGAAAATGCTGGTTTTCTTCATTTTTTTTTGTTCACAAGTTATGATTTGGGGATTTGGAGGAGGAATGAAGAGATGCAGAGAGATTTGTCAAGAGAGGTAACAATGAATGGACTCTTAAATATGGGGCTTTGGTCAAAATGCCTTGTGTAAATCTCGGCTATGCTAAAAGAAATCCCTGGGGATTGCATAGACAATACTATATGTTTGCACTGAAAATTTATTTTTAATTTGCTTTTTGCAGTTTAGGATTCAAGAATACTTAGTATAAAGGAAAGGTTGAGAGAAAAGCCAGAAAAGTCATTGATTCATGTGGCACAATAGAAGGAAGTTTTTCCTCTTTATCAAACAAAACCATGTATAGACTGCAGTTCAAAAGTATTTGCAATGAAATGATGCCTGGCTTTTCCATCTGGGTGACAGACATAAAAGGATCTGATTGCTGAATGTTGGAAGCTGAACAAAATCAGACTGGAACTGACTGGTATGATTTTGCCTAAATACAGATCAGTTAACTCTGATCTTTACAGTTTAAAGTAAATTATGATGGGCTTTCCATCTTTATTTTTAACCTCAAGAGATACCTGTCTTAAAATAGGTATTGTAGTTCAACTCAGCAATAGTTCATGACAGCACAGAGACTTCTGTGACAAAACTGGTCAGCCCAGAGGATGGTCAAAGTGGATGTTCTAGTCTTATCTTTGATGGGGAGCAAAGTTGTTTTGGTCCTTCCTTCAGCTCTCCTATGGATTTATTTCATGATCCATTTTTTGTCTGTGGAGGCTACCATTTGTACTGGAACTTCAGGGCAGCTGCAGCTGTTTAAGAAAGGACATAATCAGTTGTAAATGATGTAGTGTAGCAAGGGATCCAGACTGCCTGAGAATCTATTCTAAAGATATTCTGGAAGAGAGCCAGCCACACATGGAATTTTAGCACTCTTGTTCTGCTTATTGCAGTTTCTTAGCAATAGTCTTCTGCATTAATAGTTTATCTGGTGATTCTGCATCACTATATGTGTGTAGTCATATACAGAAAGTGGAATCCCATTCTGGATTAACAGCTTAAGATCCTCTATTAAGTCTTGTATGCTCATATGATTTTAAATGCAACAAGGATATGTCCATATTGACACTTATTTTTTTAGCTTAAAAACTTCCAACTTGTATTTTGTCTTTTGTTTGTAAAGTGGTATTTTGTTCTTTGAATAAAGTGCAGAAGTAATTATCAAGATTACCTTATCATTATTTACAGCAAATCAGTTCCCTCTTTCTGCACAGAAAACTAAAATTGTATCCTTCCTTGGCTGAAAACTTCCTTTCTGCAAGCAATAAAAGACACAAATATCCCTTACAGTGGCTAGTTCAGCTTTCTTGCAGCATGGGGCAAAACCGCATTGGCAGAAGGACAATGTCTTGTCTCTGATGTCTGTGAAGCTTCTCTGAACTGACCTGAATATGAACTTACTCAAAAGGGACCTCTGTGCAGTGACAAGAACTTGAAAACAGGGTATAATTACGTAAGAAATTTAAAATAAGTTAAGGACCGTGTTTCAATGAGCTCAGCATTCCAAGTAGTCTCTAACAAGAACCAAATATTTGTTTTTCTGTTGTCACTCATTTTTCTTTATAACTGATCATCTGAATTTTTGTGTTGCGTTTTCTCCAGGCTAAAACCTTATACCTGATAGCGATTCCTGTCAACAGATCTTTGGTACAAAGTTGGCCTTGGTACCCTATACAAGTCTCCGGACTTCTTTAACTCTTTTGATACTAGTAAAAAAGGGATGTGTTTAATTTTTTTTTTTTTTTTTAATTTACAAAAAGGCATCACAAATAATGTTTTCTTGTCCCATATTGAAAAAGCTAATAAATTGCATAATGTCAAGAAGTCAAGAGAAGGAAGAACCACAGTAGTGTCAGTAGTAACACTGCCACATAGGAAGCACTGGTCACCTCCTCATTCCAGCATTGACCAGGAGGGAGCTGGGCTACTTGCTGCCATTGATATCAGTAGCTCCAGAGCTTAGCCTCTCTTCAGATGAAGCCAATTTCTCATTAAGCTACTCAATATTATTTTACTTTTGAAGAGATTATTTTTTCTCTTTCAGCAGTAGTTTTTTCTAATCAGATTGCCTTATAGTTTCACTGGTAGACAGTAATTGAAGGGTAACTCCTTCCTAATCATCTTCACATCAAAGTAGGTGTTTGACTGTACTTAAACTACTCTGGGAATCCATAGTAAGTGTTGTGGTTTAACACCAGCTAGCCACTGAGCTCCAGGCAGCTGCTCACTCACTGCTCCACCAGCAGGATCAGGGAAAGAATCAGAAGGATAAAAGAGAGAACTCATGAGCTGAGGTACAGACACTTTAATAGGGAAAGCAAAAGCTGTGCACGCAAGCAAAGAAAAACAAGGTATGAATTCACTGCTTGCCATGGGCAGGCAGGAGTTCAGCCATCTCCAAGAGAGCAGGGCCTAATCACACATAATGGTGACTTGGGAAGACAAACTCCTCACTCCAAATGTCCCCCTTTCCTCCTCTTCCCCCACTTTATATAGTGAGCATGATGCCACGTGGTCTGGAATATCCCTTTAGTCAGTTGGGGTCACCTGTCCTGGCTGTATGTCCTCCCAGCTTCCCAGGCACCCTCAACATCCCTGCATCGGGAAGCAGGATGGCAGCGTGGCAGTATGAAAAGCAGAAAAGGCCTTGGCTCTGTGCAAGCTCTGCTTAGCAACAAAAAAATCACTATGTTATGAGCTCTGTGTTCGGCACAATTCCAAAACACAGCACCATATCGGTTACTATGAAGAAAATTAGATCTACCACAGACAAAGCCAGCAGAATAAGCAAATAATCAGACTGTTAACTATTCCTGATGTCTTATGTCTGAAACTCTGGGGTGGGTGGTCCTATGTTTCCATGCCTTGGGAACTCCATTGCTGTGTTGAAATGCTTTTAAGATTTAAATGCTTCTAAGAATCACCTTTAACTTTGAATCTATGTGTGTGTCTTCCCTGGCAAAAACTCTGCCAGACAACTCTCACTGACATAGGAGGTTTCAAAGTACAACATTATGAGATGATAGCTTAGTATCTCACACCTGAATTTTGCCTTCTACTAGAGTCTTGCATCTCAGATGCTATTCTTTGTGTTGGAACAAGGTCACAAGAAGAAACCTTGCAATGCAGCACAGCATTTGCTGGTCTATTCCCACCTGCACTTGACCATCATATCTTCCTTTTTCATGGGCATCAGAAGAAAAAATGTTTTATCTATGGTTTTGGGGAAAGGAGGCAAAGCCTCTTCCATCCTCCTTTCTCCACTTCTACTTTTTGCCTTTAGACTGAAGGAGGTTTCTCTTTTGAAAGAGCCCAAGTTTCTTTGACTTGAGATGAGATTTTCCTGGGCTACACACCAGGTTTATATCAAAATGCTGTGATAACAGGTGTTTGTAGTAGAAGCCTAACGGCTCTTCCAGGCTGAAAGTATTCCTGGCTGAGGTACTCTTGAAGTCTGTTTCTACTCCATAGATAGAATCTTATTCCTTCTACAGAATTGTGAGTCTAATCTGCACTTTAAATTACAATTAAATCCACAGGTTGTCAGGCATTCCCAAGACTATCACACCTTTCTTTTAACATATGGACTGACTGACACAATCGGATCAAATGCTTTTCCAGACTTTTTGCTATATCCATTAGGCAGCATTTCTCATTTAATATTCCTGGGGAGTCTGTATCTCCAATGATAATTTAGATTCTTATCTGATGTAAATTATCTTAGTTCCAGTAGACTTCAATGGATTTGATGATTTATGCTATCTGAGGTTCTGCATCTGAAAACTCTGTAACAAAAAGCAGCCGCTATTTTTAACTAATTTGAAAAATTTTAAGTGTCTGAGTCTAGCTATCCTAATACATGTTACACAGTTGCCAGCATACCCCTACTTATAGACGACTTTGCCTTAAAGTCCTTTGCCTTGAATCTGAGTAAGTGGGAATCTGTCCATTATTTTGACAAAAATGAAAGTTGGACAGAGACTGCCATAGTCTTTGACAGCAACTTTTTTGGGAAGACCCAAAAGCCCATACTCTATCAGCAAAGCATTAGAGTTTGGCTCTGCTAGAAGCTAAATGTACCTTTAGCCATGACCATGAACATTACATATATTACATATATGCAATTTTTAGACAGCTGAGCTTTTCACTTTAATGTGTTTTAGTTTTGGTTTCCATGTTAATCTTCAAGCCATATGAATATTACTCAAAGTTTAGTATGAGTTTGAACTTGTAAAGAATATGAGATTGTGTGGATATAAACTGTTTCTATCAAACTGTTTGCATGGCCAGCAGGGCCAGGGAGGGGATTCTGCCCCTCTGATCTACTCTGGTTGAGATCCCAGCTGGAGTGCTGCATCCATCTCTGGAGTCTCTAGCACCAAATTCTTCTGGACAAAATATCCATCCCACTGCTGGACAAACACATCATGTGACAGGTGAACAACTGGCTCATGGGTTAAGCACAAAGGGTTACAGTTACTGCGGTGACATCAGACTGGGGACCTGTCACTGGTGGGGTTCTACAGGGCTCCATCCTCAGCCCTGAGCTCTTCAACAGTTTCATAATGACTTGGATGCAGAACTGTAAGGGATGCTAAGCAACTTTGCAGATGATACAAAACTGGGAGGAGGTGTTGACTCCCTCAAGGGCTGGAAGGCCCTGCAGAGAGACCTTGACAAATCAGAGGGCTGGGCAATCACCAACCATATGAAGTTCAAGAGTAAGGGAAGGTGCTGGGTCCTGCACCTGGGCTGGGGCAACCCTGGATGTACAGACAGAGTGGGGAATGAGAGGCTGGAGAGCAGTGCCATGGAAGGGGCCCTGGGGTTCTGGTCCATGGCAAGCTGAACATGAGCCAGCAGTGCCCTGGCAGCCAGGAGGGCCAAGGGTGTCCTGGGGGCATCAGGGACAACATCACAGCCAGGCAAGGGAGGGGATTGTCCTGCTCTGCTCTGCACTGGGGCAGCCTCACCTCGAGTGCTGGGGGCACTTTTGTGTGGTACAGATAAGATAATTAACTATTAGAGAGAGCCCAAAGGAAAGTGGCAAAGATGGTGAAGGGCCTTGAGGGGAAGCCTTATGAGGAGCAGCTGAGGTCACTTGGTCTGTTCAGCCTGGAGGAGACTGAGGGGAGACCCCACTGCAGTCACAACTCTATAGGGTAAGAGGAAGGGCAGGCTCTGATTTCTTCTCTGTGGTAACCAGTGATAGGACTGAGGGAATGGCTTGAAATTGTGTCAGGGAAGGTTTAGGTTGGATATTAAGAAAATGTTCTTCATCCGGAGGGTGGATGGATACTGGAACAGAGTCCCTAGGGAAGTGGTCGCAGCAAGCAGCTCACACACATGATGCAGCTTTTGGCTTGGTGCTGTGCAGGGCCAGGATAATCTTTGTGAGTCCCTTCCAATTTAGTTTAGCCTGTCATTCTGTGACCTGTTGGATTGGGTCCAAGGAGGGCCACAAAGATGATCAGAAGGATGGAGCACCTCTCCTATGAGGAAAGGCTAAGAAAGCTGGCATTGCTCAGCACGGAGAAGAAAAGGCTCCAGAAAGACCTTATAGCACTTTCTAGTGCCTAAAGGGTGCTACAGGAGTATCAGAGAGATTATTTTCACAAAGGTAGATCGTGATAGGGCAAGGAAGAATGGGTTTAAGCTACAATTAGAAAGGTTTTGTTGTGGTTTAACGCCAGCCAGCAATCATGCTGTTTTCTCACTAGCCCACCAGTGAGATCGTGGAGAGAATAATAAAGGTAAAAGCTGGAAAACTTGTGGGTTGAGGTTCAGACCATTCAACAGGGAAAGTAAAAGCCACGCATAAAAGCAAAGCAAATTAAAACCAAACAAAACAGGGAATTAATTCACTGCTTCCCATGGGCAGGCAGGTGTTCAGCCATCTCCAGGAGAGCACAGCCCTATCACACACAGCAGTGATTTGGGAAGACAAACTCCATCACTCCAAATGTCCTTTCTTCTTCCCCCTATTTTATATAGTGAGCATGATGCCACATTATCTGGAATATCTGTTTCATCAACTGACCAGGGGTCACCTGTCCCGGCTGTGTCTCCTCCCAGCCTCCCAGGCACTCCCAGTCCCCTCACCAGTGTGGCAGCACAAAAAGCAGAAAAGGCCTTGACTCGGTGTAAGCCCTACTCAGCAATAACAAAAACATCTCTGTATTATGACCTCTGTGTTCAGCACAATTCCAAAACACAGCCTCAAATCAGCCACTGTGGTAGAGAAAATTAACTCTACCCTAGACAAAACTGCACAGATTTGTATTAAATGTTACAAAGAGATTCTTCACAGTGCAGGTGGTGAGGCATTGAAAGAAGTTGCCGCACCACCTGTTGCAAATGCCTCATTACTGGAAGTGATCAGGTTTGGGTTGGATGGGACTTAGAGCAACCTGATCTAGTGGGCCATATCCCTACCCACAGCAGTGGGGATGGAACTATATGATCTTTAATGTCCCTTCCTACCCAGTCCACTCTATCATTCTGTGATTCTATTCCATAATGAGACACTGTAAATAAAGTTGGAAGAAAAGGTGTCTTTTTATTTACCATTTTTTATTTAACTGTCCACAAAGAACAAATCACCATTTTTATATGCCTAGAGTGCGTTATGCAGTGTTGCGTATAAAGAACTCTGTGCCATAAAGTATCAAATTTCCCCCCTTACTTTTAAATTTATATGCAGTTATAGTTTTTTCTTTTAGTAGCAATAAACACCATCTCTACTGTAAATCACATTTGGTTCAGGCATACTCCATGACTGATACCTCATGGGGTACTTTTAGTGAACAACAGAAGTTTGTCCCTGCTCTAAACTCATCCTTAACTGGTCAGCAAGAAAAGAAAAGAAAATTTAATCCAGCTTGTTCCTCAGAAATCACTTCTCTGGTTCTCTTTTACATTCATCTAGACTTAAAGTATCTTTTCCTGTTAAGCTTGAGATAGAAGCATTGATAAATGACAGAATGCTGTAATTAAGATTTTTTTTTTTTTTTCCTGCTACCCGAAGGTCATCTTTTATGTATATAGGGCTGGTTGTTTTGTGTTTGCTCTGCATCATCCCCTTTGTTTAATACACTATCACGTACTTTATTTCTAGCCGGTACTAAAACCCAAACCCTCTAAGAATGGTGGTGATGCTGGGTGGAGGTCAGAAGAAGCTTTTTTTTTTTTCCTCCATTCGCAAATTTTCCTAGAAATGTGTAAACAAGAATGAGTAGTTGTGGCCTACCAATCAAAGGTTCTCGAAATCACAAATTGGGACAGATATTATGGCAATATGCATCAAGTTCTGCTACAGTCATGTGACTGGTTAAGGGGATCCTGGGTTGGTTGTTTTGGAGAAGAGCTGTAGCTGCATCACCCAGCAGAACAAATACATGTGAAAGGAATACATTCTCCCTCCAGAGGCTTTTGGAGGTACAAACAGAAACATGATAAAAATTACCCAGCTGAGCCAAGGTGAAAAAAAACACCATGAAGTGCATCCAAAGTGTCTCTATTTTGGTGGCAAAACTTAAGTCAGGATGTCCCAAAACTTGTCCTATCCTTTCCTTTCTTGCCCTCCCCATATCCTTACTGTCTCTGATACTGTCACCCAAATCCACATGTCTGCATGACTCTGTCTTACTACAGAGGGACGAGGTCCTCTGCCCTTCCCGAACTGCAGCTGTTTTCCAGCTCTGACATCTTGTTCCCATGTGGTGGTAAAGTGTGTAAAGTAATCACCAAGGGTGAGAGAAAGTACAACAAAGAAAAATAAATACGTTGAGGTCATTGTTTCAATGCCCCTGCAGGAAGTCTGAAGTATCGTTGAACTAGTCCGGTACTGTTCTGCCCTTTAGCATTGTTTTATCTGTACTCGGGGGAAATAATCAGCAGTATAGTAATTTTTTACATTTAGAGTATACAGATAATTTTTGAGCATAATATCTATTTTGTTTATGCAGCACGTTTGAATACAGTTTTACCTGCTTATGAGAAATGGCTCTTTATTTCACATGGGCTTCAAAATATTCTGCTTTTTACAATACTACTATGGATAGATAAATAATGTATGTTGTGTGTTGAACACAAATATGGCAACATTTTGTATTGTTTTACATGATGACAGATTGATTTTAATTTCTTTGCAGCTAACCAAAGCACCATATCCAAAACCTTATATTAAATATGGATTTTCAGTTTGGCATTTGCTAGAAAAAATAGACCACATCTTATGTCAGAGATGAGTTTGGACAATAAAATATGGAATGAGGTGCAGTACCTGAAACTCCTCCTCAAGGGACAAAGGATACCCCAGCCATTGAGTAATCAGTTGGTTCCAGAATCCACACAGCAAGGATAAACACCTTAGTAGCTGAGGAGAAAGTACCTGGGCTCAAGGGGAATTTTCAGAAATGGGGATAGGAGTCAGCCTTTCCCAGAAAGCTAGTTTTGCAGACTGTTGTCCTGTTGATGTAATTAATTGCTTCTTGTTTTGCTAGTCTCATCAACAATCTTTTGAAAAGTTAACCCAAAACATTTCCCTAAGCTGAACTGATAAAATTTCTCTTTCAACTGTGAGAAAGACTATTCTCGTTCAAGGCCTCATTCAGGCCAGTAATGGAAATGCAAAAACTTGGAAAGGGTTCCAGGCCCAAGACCAGACAGCCAGGCTGCCAGGGAGGGTCTTTGGTTAACTGCAGCCTACATGGAAAGGACAGATCCCATGCCCATTTTACTACCTTTCTTCTCCTTTTCAGATTATTTTCATGTCATGTGTTTCTTCATGTCATCTGATTTACTAGATCTTGTTATTCTACCTAGAAAAATAATTTTCTATATGAAAACAATTTGCTTCTGGGAAAATTGTTATGCTTGCATAGCAATAACACAGGGTTTACTGCATTTAAGCTGCATAGTACATCTACTTGTCTAGAATAAAACCCAGCACAGACAAGTGTTGACAATCTCCTCTAAGTGAAATGCATTCATCAGATGTACCAGCTTTGGTACACAGTGGAACTTTGAACTTTATACACAGCGAGAACATCCATGGCTTCCTTTATATATGGGTGTGAATACAGTAATCACTCCTAAAGTTTACCCTTTGTAGAATCCTGCTAATGTAACAGAGCTTTTTGCTCCCATTCATCTTGTGGAAGCGAACTCCAACTGTGAACACCCTGCTTTTATGTGGAAGCCATTTCCCTTGAAGAGTTTTCTCATATCTCTTTGATATTTTCTTGATTTCACAATGAATCTTCTCCTTCTTGTATTCTGGAGTAATAAATAAAATCTGTAAGTTTCTTCTATATGTTTTCTGCACCATACACAAATTTATATAATCTCTTAGGTCTGTCCTCCTCCGAATGTTGAATTGTTGTGTCTTCATACCCAGGCTTTTTTTTTTTTTTTTTTTTGGGTAGCTATTGGGTTTTTAAATTTTTTTATTTTTTAATCTTAAATGAGGGCATTCCTTGACAGGAAAAAAGCATGTAAACCTTCCACTTAATATCTGATCAGTGCATGCTGGTAGCCCTTATCTACATGGCTTTTTTCCTAAAGATCCATCTGACTTCAAGCAGCCAGAATTAAATGCTGCAGAAATAAATCTGAATTTACCTGTATACCATTTTAAAAGCAATTTTAAAGTAGTTGTAGTCTTCCTTGTTAGCATTTAGAAATGCATATACATGCATCTGGATCAGTATAATAATTGATTTTGAAATAATAATAATAATAACAACACATTTTTAAAAGCTAACAGTATTTCATTTGAATTTAAATGTCTTGTTTTAAATAAGCAGTTATGGAGCCAAATCAGTTAGCTTAACAACAAAGGTCAGTATGCTGATGAATTATGCATGTTATCTTCATTTTCTGCGTGCTGATAATTGACAGGTATCATGGCTCCTTCTACTTACTTCCTGTAATTGTATGCCATATATCAAACACCGATTTGTGTGTAATGGTGCTCCCCACACATAGAATGGTTTTTATGTTTTATTTAAAGCTTACAGCATTTTTAAATTTCCTGTTTCACTCACTCTGTTTTGCAAGCTGCTTTGTCACTCAGCTCACGTCAACAATGTTAAATTAATAAGATTTCTTCAGTGTTAGTTTGGCAGAGTCACTCATTCAAGAGATGACTCCATCCTTTTGTTTGTTTTGTTTTTTATATAAATTGGTTAGGCTAAGCCGATACTGAAGAAAATTTACCTGTTGTTTGGACATGTGTAGTAAAACAGGTTTTTCAGTCTTTCACATAAAGCTTTTGTTTTTACAAACTAATATATTTTCATTCTTATGTAGCAACTTTAGGTAACATTAGGTTAAAAAAACTAGTGTCTTAACAGAGCTGATTAAATGGCAAGTTTCTTCTTGGTAGTTGGCATTTAATTCAGACTAACTCCACCATAACAAGGGTACATTAATTGAGTAGCTCTACAACTGAGCTCATTAGACACAATGCTTACTGATTAAATTTAACCACTACTGGGTATCTTAGCACATGATTCAGAATTGCTTTTCATTCAGTGTTTAGTTTGTTGGAAGGAAATTAATTTTGCTGAGAATTATTTTAATAAAAATGTGATAATAAAGTAAATCTTCAATTAAAATGAAGTCTTAGTTACCTTGAAGGGCTTTTTACTTATATTGCCTTGAATGTCCAAATTCATATTTTAACCTAAAAACCTACATGCCGTAAATTGTATGCCTGGTATATGTAAAAACGCACCTCTATTATATATTATGGAAGAGTGCCTTGCTATCCTTTCATCCTCAACAATATTCACTACAAGAGAATGTGGGCTTCAAACAAAGACCCAGAAATTACAGAAAGTAATTGTACAGAAAGAAAATTAGATTATATCTTTTGTTCCTATTAATTCCAACTTGATTTGTCAGCTTCTTTAGAAACCTAAGTTTATATTCTTTCCCTGTATCATTGATTAAGTTGGTTCAAGGCTCATACCTTAGTGAAATAAGTGATCTTTTTCTCACTGAATTAGAATAAACTGTTAAATATCTTTATAAAGCCTATTTCATCAAAAAACACTACAACTCTCAACATGGGTAGAAGGAGATAGCCTGTGAGCAGCCAGTGATGGCAAAGGAATGGAATGTACAGCAAGTAACATCCCTGCTGTGTGCTGAACTGAAAGAGAAAATTTCATAAAGGAAAAAAATGCTCAACCAAATTTTTGGCAGAAGTATCTGTATGGAACACCTCTCTGGCTTGAGAGTGCTAAACACCTGATTGCAGATAAACAAGGTAAAAAGCAGACTGCAGGGCTTTTAGCAGTCATTGTCAAATGCTTATATGAACAATTGTTACTGAATATATATAAATCCAGTTTTCAAAGAGCATTCAGCTGAACTAACTACAAAATTCATGGGACATGCAGAAGGCACTCTGCTGTTGGGCTGAGTGCTAACTTCTCTGTTTCTCTCTGTCGGACACCTATAGCTTATTGTATAGTAAAAAATAGGCTTGAAATTTTTTAACATCCCTTTAGACAAAAAGAGGAGCTGCAACCATGATTTAAATAGAAATCATCATGCTCCCTCTCTTATTTTTATTTTGCATTGCCACCACTGCACCTAAACTTCTGAAGAAGGTTTTGTTTTCTAGCTGCTGCTTATCCAGTTTATGCTGAAGGAGCACAGATATCTCCAAAAGGCTGTCAGGTTCTGTGCAGAGGCTTTCCAGATGATCTCAGATGTATCTGCACCACAGGAATGTCTCGGGAAAACGAGCAGACTGCGGGGATGTGCTCCACAGGCAGAGTGTTCCAGGGATATACATTAGCCAGTCTTCAGAAGGGAAATGGCTAATCAAAGGCATTTTCATAAATAGGCTTATTCTGTCTGCAAAAATGAAAGTACAGGGTTGGATTACTTTTAACAAAAATAAATGTGAATATCCTCCATTCTGTACCCTTGTAAAGAATAATCAAACAAATTTTCAAAACAAACTGTGTGATCCCTTTTCATCTTTCAATGATCTCCTCACCTCACAACCTCCTTAGCATATTCTAATTTGTTTAGGGCTAAATAATATACCACTTTCTTCACAAGAGTGGTTTGTATTTAGCAAGTAAATGTGTGAAGTTAACAGGATTACTCCTTCAGTTAAGGTTGGGATATTGGCAAAGACCTTTTTTAATCTGCAAGCATTCCCATTCTAAGTGCTTACATAAGGTCTTACTATGGTAGAGCAGCAATTATGATATTATCTAATCTTTAGTGGTAATGGGCAGCATTACTTCCTGTTGAGGCACTCACAGACTCTTGTTCCACAGTTTTCATAGATCCATTTGTGTTGGAAAAGATTTCCAAGATAATTGAGTCCAACCTTTGACCAAACACCACTCTTCCAAGTAAACCATAGGACTAAGTGGCATGTCAAGTCATTTCTTGAACACTGCTGGGTGTGGCAACCATCACTTCTCCGGGCAGTTCATGCCAGGGCTTGACAGCACCTTCCATAAAGATATTTTCCTGATGTCCAACTAAAATGTCCCCTGGTGCAGCTTATGACTCAGTGTTCTTGTCCTATCCGTGGTTACCTGGGAGAAGAGACTGACCTCACCTGGCTACAGCCTCCTTTCAGGCAGGTGTAGGGAGTGATAAGCCCCCTCCAAACCTCCTTTTTCCCAGGATAAACACCCCCAGATCCCTCAGCTGCTCCTCACAGGACTTGTGCTCCAGACCCTTCCCCAGCTCCATTGCCTTCTCTGGACTCACTCCAGCTCCTCAGTGTCTTTCTTGCAGTGAGGGCCCAGAGCTGGACACAGCACTGGAGGTGTGGCCTCACCAGTGCCCAGCACAGGGGGACAATCCCTGCCCTGCTCCTGCTGGCCACACCATTGCTGATCCAGGCCAGGCTGCCATTGGCCTTCTTGGCCACCTGGGCACACCCTGGCTCACGTTCAGCTGCTGTCACCAGCACCCCCAGGTCCTTTTCCACTGGGCAGCTTTCAGCCACACTGCCCCAGCAACATAATGAATTCATAACTGAGAGCATTACACACTCTCTTCCCACAGGTCATCATGGCTATGGATAGGTGAATTCCTAAACACCTAGTGGAGGAAGATGCTGTGCCTAAACTAAGCTTTCCCACACAGATGAGCTGCAGCTGAAGAGAATAACTGCTTGCTCCAGACCTGCACATGGAGAGTTCCCATGCTTACCCCTCAGCTTCAAGGAGCTTCTGACAAAGCTTACACCTATATGATTTCCTGAGAAGGCCTTCAAAGGGATTGAAAACACACTACTCTATACTTTCCCCTAGAGAATAAGAACATAATTTCTGCTTATTTTGGCACTTAAGGCTACCAACAAAAAAGTCCTACTGTGGCAAAATAGGTTGTCATTCTCATAGCAGGCTGACTTGATTAATCTAGTTGCAAAGCTTCTTTTGCAATTCAAACCTTGTCAAACCAAATCCAAAATTATTTTCCTGGATAAGTCCAATTAAATATAAATACTGAATCAGAACACATTTTATGTAATTACCAAGCAATTCTGTGAAAAGACTATTAAAGCAGCCTAAATTGCCTCTCTTACCCTGCCAGCCCTTCCTGCCTTCCCAGGGGCACCTTTCTGAAGCAGTGCTGTGTTTGGCAAGGAGGCAGGGCATCAGCCTGCATCTGCAGAGCTCCCCATTTTGGGCTGGTTTGCAGGCAGCTGTGCTCCCCTCAGCCTTAGTACTGCTCCAAAGGGAGACAGGATTCCTTACAAGACAGTGTCTAATGGAGATGGATACCTCTCCTATCCTCTTTTTTCATTTGAAGTCCTCTCCTAGCTGAATATGCTTCTGTCAGATCAGTCAAGGCATCATCAAACTTTGCTCTGTATTTGCATGAAGACAGAAATATTTTAAATTATGATAGTTGTTTGTCATATCCTTCTATTTAAATAAAATTAATTCAATTAAAATTTCCATGGGCAAGACATGTCATCAGCACTAAGAACTGAAGAAAAAATGCCAATTTTTTTAAAGACTGCTTTTTTTTGTTAGCTGGCCACCTTGATGTCTGTAGTAACTTTGTGTTTGTAGGGTCTAATTTCTGAGTGGCAACTTAAATGTCTCAAAGAATTCACAGCAGTCCCCCTCAGTTTTGTGCCACTATTTTCCCCGATTAAAATCATGGGGCATCAGGCCAGGATGAGGGTTTCACAAAAACCAACTGCTGTGAAAAATCCTTCTGAAGCAACACGGTTGTGTACACGAGTGAGTACATGCCCAATACGGCAGGTAGAAGCATTTTTGAGGACAGATTTTTTCCATCTAAAAATGACAGTTGGTTAAACCAAATATTTTCCAGGAATGGCATGGTTTTGATGACATGCCTCAAACAAACAACAAGTTTGACAACAAGAACACAGAAGTGAAGAACCGGGTTCAGGGCAATTTGAGGGATGAGAAGGAAGGGCATATACCCACACCAATCAGATTATTTGGGAACAAAAGAGCTTTTCCCACTACCCTAGACAGTGACTGTGGAGCCATTCTCTGTCCTTGCTTTTCTGCTGGAGATACTCCACTTTAGAGAAATCACAAATTGTCTGTGCTGGGCTGCAGGAGAGAGGCTGTGGCTGCCCAGCTGCGCTAGACTGGACTTGCAGGCAGGTGCTGGGGCTAAAGCCCCATGGGGCAGCTGATCCAGCTTTGCTCCCATGCCTGGAAACATCTAGTGTTTCTGAAGTGCAGACCTTGTTATTGCAGGATCATCTCTCTGTTCTTTCCTACTTTTATTGGAAAGTGCAATTTTGCACTTAAATGTGAAATTAACTATCTAGTGAATATAGAAATAAAAGACATTGTGAATGTTTTCCTAGACAAAATTCTTGTTTTCTAGCCAGACTCCAACATGACAAAAAACTGACAGGCTGTTGTCATGACTGAAGGCCTTCTGGAATTCTCAAAGTTGAAATCAGATCCCCACAGCATTTTTAGTGCTATATGTCACTTTAACCAAACAAAGAGGAAAAGAAAGAAGTTCCCTATCTCCAAAATGTTTCTACCCATGCCAATAATCATCTTTGTACTGATGATGCTTAGAGTAGGAATTTATGTATATTTCAAAGTTGCACTTTAAGGATTTACATGTTACAACTTCTGGAGTAATACGGACTATACTTGTCCAAAGCTGTTTCTACAGTACATTTTTTCAACACATGATTACTCCATACTTGCCTCAAGATAATTTGTGGAAAATTTTATATGAACTGCGTTTTTACAAGGTGTTATTAGACTCAAAACAAAAATTCATTTTATAAATATATGCTATCTCTATGCCAGTTTTGCATCCTACTGCTTCTATACTGTGCACAAGTTTCACATTTCTGCTTCTTCAGTCATCTCTCTTATTAATAAAACAGTAATCTTTAGACCCAGGGAAAACATAAAAGTGTAGAAAGTAATGCTGAAAAGCCTGTGACTTTCACATGAAACACAGAGAAATACATTTTTAAAACTACAAGAAGGAGATCATTAAAAGCATCAAATCAATTACTGTATTTCCTTACTTTTGGACAACACAGTATCCCAGTTCTCTGGTGATACCATGGAGAAACCTACTATTCTTGATGGACACATTTCAGGTTTGTTGTTATTTTTAATGGTAGAAAGCGTGAAAGGATGATGAGGTGAATCTAACAATTATAATGATGAAAAAAATACTGCTGTTCTGGCAAGAATAATAATGATGTACTTATCAGTGAGAACCTACAAGTGAAACTGGTCTGCTCTTGCTATTCCAGTCAGACAGAGAAAGATGAGACAGAGCCATGCATTTAGGAACAGCAGCACAGCAAGTTCAACAATATTTTGTTATCGCTTTTAGAATATAGAAAACCCAAAGCACAGTGTTAGTATTTAGAGTCTTTTCTAAATACTTAGCTGGAAGAAAGCCCAGCACTAGTCAAAGGCTCAAGTATAAATAGGCTAAACATAGTTTAGAGGGAAAAGTGTCAACTGCAACATGACCTGCCCCTGTTCCTGCAGTAGGGTGGGCACTGAGGAGAAACAAGCATGCAGGAAAAGAAAAGCATGAACAGGAATGTCCAGGGCAGTGTCACTTTGCACAAGCCATCCAGTGAAGGCAAAGACAGTCTGGATCCCACAGCCCAGCTGCCTGAGATGGAAGCATGTTAGATCATATAATAAATGTAGAACATCTATATAGATAGGATAGGCGCTGGCATTTTACTTTTTATTTTGTGCAGTCAGTGACATTCAATTCTGATTTTGACCCACAGGTTCTGTTATAGTACAAAACACCATAGTGACATGATGGACCAGAGTTTGGCTTGTCTGGGGGCTGGAGGATGTAGCTGGTGTTCAAGCCTGACATTCTTACCTTTGCTGTGGTCTCTGGGTATGAAAATATCTGCAAACTGGCTCAAAATAATCATCCTTATGCAATGTTAATATGTTTCTTTTCCTTTTGGTTAGAAGCTTTTAGAACATTTCTCACAGAAAAAGATGGAATTATATATAGTGTAAAACTAGTGCTTTAGATGAGAAAAGTGTTTCTTTAGTGGTTAAAAATAACAACAACAACAACAACAACAACAAAAATCCCAGAATTTAAATTCTCCACAATTTCAGTACTCCCTGCTTTGACTAAGCAGGAGCATTTATTTAGAATCAGGTATGCTTGGTTTGCATGTCATAATGACCATCTTCTAACAATATTGCAAATTAATTAGAAAAGCTAATATACTGTGTTTCAAGTGAAAAAAATTGTTTGCTTATATCTGCATCACTGCAGATAAGACCCAGTCTAAATAATCCTTTAATAAATGTTTAAACATGGGTGTTCTGGTCTGATCACTTTAATATACAGAGATTCAGTTTTAGTGCATCATCTTACCAACATTTCAGCAGCCAGTTTTGGCCTAAATCACTAAATAATTTCCACTGTGAATCATCAATCAGTTTCATAATACTTAATGCGTGAAAAATCTTCTTAAAGATATAGATTATATAGCTATAGATATAGCTATAGATATAGCTATAGATAGAGATAGATATAGATATAGATATAGATATAGATATAGATATAGATATACATAGATATATATTTTTAAAGAAAGAGAGAAAAAATTCTTGATTTGGGATGGGTATGGTAAGTCCTGAGAAAAGATCCAACAGACAATTGATAGAAATATTCTACTAAGGTTTGGGTTTTGCCACCTCCACTTTCTCCTGACAGGAGCAAAGAAGAGGAATCAGAATGATTCCCCTTTTCTTCCTTGCTCAGCTCCAGATTTGTTGGTAAGGAAACTGGAATTTTATAAATAAAATAAAATAAAATAAAGAAAGAAGATCATTGAGATGATTGTGCATAAAAACCTAGTTGAACTGATGCACAAGGTGGTAGTGTTGGAAAAACTTTCAGCATCCTTGCTACCACCTGTGGTCATTAAATAGGTTTCTTATTTAATAGGCAGATGGTAGCTGGTTTGTGCTAGAATCCAAGCCCACTTTACCTTTGGAATATTGAAATTATGTGGATATCAAGCCATGTAGATTGCTCAATACCTTACAGTGTTAGAATGTTTCAGTGTCTTTTGTCTTTCTTGCCTAGTTAAATGCATTTAAAAAGCAGTAATTTGCTTCTTCTTTCAAATTTGAAGATCCACATCCACAAACCTATGCAATCACTAAATTAAAAAGCGAGATTGATCTGTTTGATGTAGATGAGAAGTAAGTACATATCCTATTGCCTCAAACTGATGTATTTTAATACCACATCCCTCACTGAATCACTTGGTCTTACCCTTCTGTAGTCCTGCTTTGCCAAAACCTTCGTGGGGATTCCATGGACCATCAATTTCTCCTAAAGTCCAATAAGGCAAGTTCCTTCTGGAGAAACAGAAATGGTGGCAAACCATGGGACTGAATTCACCAGCTTGGCTGGTCAGCCAGGGTGTGAAGGGTATCAGGCTACATCCCAGCAAACACTGTTATCAGTAGGGGACAACGAGATAGGGCATCCTTTTGTATTTTGCAGGGAATTCAAACACTATTGTTGTACTTTTTAGGCTCCTGCAATCTGCATAATATGCAAGTAGACTAAGCAGGTATCTTTTTTCTTAATGACATGTTTGTCTGCATAAATAAGTATCAGGTGCCATACATGTTTCATCACTGATTTATATTTGTACAGTAATTGCCTAAGCTGATTACAGTGCCCGAGTAAGCAGAAGGGGAATGGAAAGAGGATTCTTCACTGGGACTGAGGAGTTACAGTTTTCTTTTTGAGGATTAAAGTTTTCTATTACCTGCATAACACATTTTTATCCCTGTGTTTGCCTTAGAATGGATCTTACTGACCCAAGAGCACAACACTACACTATTTGGTGCAATCAATCAGCTGAGGTACCCACATCACTGGCTACATGGAAGCCACATGACTGGCTATGTGGAAGTCAAAAAGTAGCTGACTACTTCCATGACTGGAAGAACTAGCTCCTTCTGTTTTCACACTCTGCATTCATCTCAATGTGTGCAGGGCAGATTCACAGTTTTCACCTCCCATCACTTCACAATGGGGAGCACAGAGGTAAAGAAACCACTGTGATTGCAATTTTTTCAAGCAGAGCTTGGAAGGTGTCCTGCATAAAAAGCAGATGGTTTTCAGATCACCTGTTATGGGACAAAGAACAGAAAAGTAGGGAAGAGAGATTGGAGCTAGGCAGAATGCTTCAATTATTTCACTGCCACTTGGTCATTGCTGAGTTTTGTAGTGGTAACAGGTTACAGGTGAATGTGTGTAGCAATCCCAGAGGAAAACTGCAGTCAGTGTGACATCTCTAAAAATACTTCCCACTAATTTTAGCCCCAAAATTCATGCCACTCTAAGCCATCTTGTCCAACCCAAACTTAGTGCCAATAATAATGGCAGCAATGTTTATATCGCATAAGATGATGCCTTATATCGCCTTAAATGATGATTTAATATTTCCTCTTACAATGTTATCAAAATTATTTAGCACAATATTTTACTTGAGTGCACTGTTTTACACCTCTTTAGAGCTGCATCAATGAACACATAAATTTCTACATCTCTAAATGCCACTCAAATACTGAAAATAACAAAATAAATCACAAATAGTGAACTTCTTATGTTCTCTTGCCAATAGTTCGCTCTCATTCCAGCCAGCATTAATTTCTATTACTCTTGACACTGTTCTGTTAGGAGGCTTAAAGTGTGCCTGCTACTGTGCAAGGATAGATGAAAAGGAGACTATGGGGAGGAAAAATAGCTCTGTAATAAAAATAAACCCAATCTTTGATGCAGACAGATTTAGGTTTAGCACATTCACACACTCACAGTCACACTGCAGAAGGCAGCTTATGCATCTGGGCTCACACTGAGACTTTTTGCACAAACTGCATCAGAGCATTCACAACTCAGCCCAAAGTTTTTCTCAGTTTTCACTTTTTTGTTGGATTCAGCAACGAAATTTAAAGGTGGAAATTTGTGGCCCAGGAGCTATGAGGTTGTCACAGGAACTGGGAAATTACTAGAGCAGGTAGACAGGTGAGGGAAGCTGGAGAGGTGTGGGAGGTAGTGGATCATCTCCAGAAGGAGCAGTGAGAAAAAGGCCAGCAGAGAAACCATAGCCAGGGAGATAGGTGGGAAGTAATGACATGGAGAAGGAGATGTAATATCAGGAAGGTAGATCTAGAAACCATTTGGTCTCAAATGTACTCTGACACCTTTGCTAAGATAAGCAGAATGTTCAGGTGGCTGACAATGCCTAGGAACACCCAAGATTTTCTCACTATATGGTACATATGGTCCTAATCAAAGCCTAGGGCAGTTTGTTATTAGCTTGCCTGTGCAAAACATACAAGACACACACCAGCAAATTAACACTGAACTCTGAATTTGTAGAATTTTATGACTTTTCATATTTGGTCCCTTAATCCAAATATTACTTTTAATTCATGTACTGTATGTTCAAACACAAGTAAGGAAAGTTAAGCAAAACTACTACAACTTATTGAAAAGTCATATTCTCAGGTTGTTATCAGAGTGCTGTGCTAAATTTTTTACTTGCTTAGAAAACCAGAATTGTGTTTAAAATGCATTCAAATTTGATTAGATACAGTATTTCTTTTAAAGAACAAAGCCCAGATTGATGTGCTCAGATGAAAATACAAAATATGATCTGTTTTTAATTTTTTTAGTCATATCCTCTCGAATTCGTTTCAACTGGCATAGTTGATCATTAATAGGCAGTGTGCTCGGTGGTAGCTTATTTTCCTTAAGCAAAAACAAAATAATCAGGGCCACCTATACCTAGAAGGGTTTTCTACAAAAGCCATTTTGGGGAATGCGGCTACTCTTCCATTCCATGGTCTCCTGCACTCCCCTTGCTTTTCCTGCTGTGAATATTTTTCCAAATAGTCAGTCTCTCTCTACTCAGTGTGTCATTTGTTATCCCATTTTTCTCCATGAATAATGGGGAACAAAGTGTTATGTTCATAGGGTGCAAAGTGACTTCTCTTCCTTTATTAGTTGCAGATGTAAGCAAGGAAACACAGAGTCTTCCACATCAAACACTATACTTTCATTAGAGCTATTCCCGCAAAACTTCCTCCCATTCTCAGGCAAGAAGGTCAGCTGTGAACCAGAAAATATCAAAACAAAGTCACATATAAGAGAAATTCAGTTTCCCAATCTAGGCAGCTCAGCACAACTGTCTGACATACCCACAAGCTCCTACCACCTTCCTTAGCAATCTTGAACAGATCCTGTTCTTGGAAGCTATTTTCTGCATATCTCCTCAGGTAAGAGGGTAAATATACTCTCCTTTTCATGAGTTTAGCAGAAAAGCTCTCTGATTAGCCACTAAAGCAAGACCAGGTAGCCAGGAAAACAGTCTGATTTCTGCTGTAGCTGGCTAGTTATGGATATAACTCTGTGCAGAATGAATACCTCATGCATGGTGATAAAACTTCTACCCAGCCACCATCTTGATGGATCCCTCCAGATCCTGCACCATGCAACCCAAAGCTGTATTTAACACCAACAACCAAAGAAGGGGAAACCAGTATCTGATAGCTCATTAAACTATGTGATGGAAAAAAATATGGACAAATAATCAAGTGTATAATTGCCTCTGATACCTAAACTACACCTCCAAGGAATTTAATTTATTAAGGTTAATGAAACAAAGAAGAAAAAACACAGAGATTGTCCTGCCTTACCTTTGGGAACCTCTGACACCTTCAGCCATTGTCTCTTACTACAGGAAGTCTTATCACAGTCCCAGTTGAGCTCCTCTCTGTGAGTAGTCACAGGATTGATGTACTGAATCTGCCTTTTGGATTTTATTTGCTTTCAAGAGAGCTCAGTTGGAGTTGCACCAACAGAGTGTCTAAGCCTTCATTGTCTTAATGGACCTCTCTAAGGAGCAGGTACACTCTCTAGGAATCATGTAGTCACTAACATGGCTATTCCAGCTCCCAGTTTAATTGTCTGGGAAGTACATGATGAGTAGAATACTTATAGCCCTCCCAAACAAACTTTCTATCAAGCAGTCAGCAAGAAAAAAAAATGAACAAACCACAAACAAATGAAACAACAATGACAAACCCTAAGAGAGCTCAGACCTGAACAAAAAATTGGGGCATTTTGTGATCCTCAGTACCTCTGGGCAGTACTGTTTCCTCTGTATCCGTGCTCTTCCAGGATGTGGTGGAGAACTTCTTCCCCTTTACTGGATGTTGCCATTCTCCTTCCTCTTTTAAAATTGCTCACCTGTACTTGTTAGTAGCTTTCACCTGTCAGACAAGACAGCTTCACTGGTTATTACACTCATGGGAATATCTCTGTTTCTCAGTCTCACTTTACTGACATAAGTGGACAATTCAGGTTGCACTGAAAATGATGGGGACTTTTAGAGTGGAATGAATGCACACTGCAGGGTTCCCTGGCTCCCCACAGCCCTGGCTCCCTTTGCAGCTCTGTGTGTTGCCTTGCCCAATAAGTGACAAAGAAAAACTGCTTGGAGAACAATCATTTGGCAACCAGTGTGTATCTTCTGTATCAATCACCTTTGAGAAACTTGAAGCTATGTCCACATAATTAGGGAAACATGGCACATTCAGTCTTATACTGGTCCTACATCTCATGTTTGCCTATTTTATCTCTTAAATGCAATTATAACTACACTGGCATATTTGTTTTGTTTTCTCAAACCTGTTTTTCTTGTTATAATAGCATGTGACATATTAACTATTCATTGCAATTAAGGAACAAAAAAACATTAACACTGCAAGTAAGTAAGACTGTGCACACATTCCAAGGCTGTGATAACATCACAAGTCATAAGAGCTTTGCTTTTTGAGAGTATCTTCTTGCCAGAATGACTGGGTGTGGATGCCTTTGGGTTAACAATTAGTTTTGTAGGGTTTTTTGGGCACAACTTTTGATTCCCTTGACTGTGTTTTTAAGATTGGAAGGATGCTTCTAAGTGCTAAACACTGCACCTAATGTGATTGATTACACCAGGGACAACCAGTGCTAGTGTTGGAGAACAGTTGAAGAACAGTTGAAGTGTTGAAGAACAGTTATGAGAATGATCATTCCCAGGAACACCCCAACATGTGCCTTTTGGCAACCTGATGGTGTTTAATATTACTTATTTTAGAAACTTTCTTTCCAAGGTTCCTCATTAGGTGACTTGAAGTGACTGTGCTTCCTTTGATTTAAGATTTACTGTTTGTTTCTCAGACAATTTGAAACAAGGAAATTTGACCCACTCCTGATGACCTTCAAGCTGCAACTCTCATGACTTGTAGTACTGATAGATCTCCTAAATAACTGAATGTTCCTACCTCATTCTAAAATGCCTTGAATACTTGATGGATCATGAGATATATTTCAGCAGTTTTATCTGTGCTGAATGCATTCATGATAGTACCTCCATAATAATTTCAAGGTCTAGCACTTTTTAGTTTAAACTGATGAGGCTTCATTTCAAGTACTACTTCAGTGTTTTTGTCTCCCTTCCTTCCTGGCTTTTCCATGCCAGGTATTTTTGTCTTCTTTTCCTGCTGGCTATTGCATGCCAACTAACTTATTGCTATGGCACAGAATGTACCTCATGTGTCAGAAGCATTTTTTAACAGAGTCTAAGTTAAATGTTGAATGGAGCCATGCTTTATGTAGAGGAGTTTAATTATTCTTCAGTCTGTGGAAGTGGAAAGGCCAGGATGAGGAGGACTGGGTTGTCAGGAAGATAGCTGCAGGGAATCAGAATATATCATTACCTAAGGGAGTGGTATCCTCAGTCTTCATCTACTTTAATTCTCTCACCAGACACATCAAATGACAGTGCTGTAGGGCTTAAAAAAATTGGGGCAAAGCTGGGGCAGCGAATGGCTTATAATGACAGCCTGTCTAAATGTCTGAGTGGCAGACAAGTGGATAGAAAAAGTTTGCAATATAGGCTAGCTAGAGGTGGAGCAATAATGTATTTGTATTTAATCTGCTTTTTTCCTCTAGCTTGGTTTGACAACTGGCTAAGCTGGCTATCTCACCTTCACAATGCTGTCTATTAAATTATCTGCTAAGAAAATTTAAATTTGACAATCGTCATGGCTGTCCAGAACTAATTGTTACTTCATTGAATACAAAAGCTTAGGACTTGAATGACTCTTGTTTATTGGCAGAAATGAGAGGCAGTCACAGCCTGATTTCTTTCCGCACCTCCTAGAAGGGACCCAAGTTAGGAGTCCAGTGCAGGTGGAATTAGTATAAAGAAGGAGCTCTCCAGGAGGGAATGTAGCTGCAGTTCTGCCAGCTCTCTCTTTCCCATGAAAAAACCATGCTTTTCCATTTCTGCGCCACTGTTCACGGATGAAAGTCTATTTCCTACCCCCTAGGCAAATCTGGCTTGTGCTTCCCTAGCTCATTTAGCTCTTGTGGTACATGCACTGGTGGTACCTATACTTGGCACTGTAGTATATGTACATGTGGTACATATACGTGGCACAGTAGCAACAGGTAACCTGGGAAACCCCTGCTGGTCCCACCACCAGCTTGGGAGGCCAGCAGATGCTGGGTTCACCCAGCACAGTTAGGACCCCTGGCACATCCCATGAATTCTCATGGGAGACGAGGTGTCTCACCAGCCCAGGACTTCTCTTCCCTGCCCAAACTTGATGGTTACAGTAAGCTGACAAGTGAGGGACAGTATAATACTACCACACCACTTCAGCACAGGAGACCTAACAAGCTGTTCCATTTCCTGTGAAAGAGAAAAGATGGAAAAATGAGGAGTGCCCACATAGAAGGGTGGGGTTGTTCTCACTCAGCTATGTGTGTTTAAAAGTTGGGCTTTTATCTGGGGTAGTCACAAGCCTCCACTAATAGACACAGGAGAGAAATAGGCACTTCCTGAGACACATTCATGCCATCTGAGACAGCTATCTAAAGAGGCCAGCCCTGGCAGGTGATTCATCCCATCTAGCACTTTCTCCATGCACTAGCGAGGGAGACTAAACCTTCAGGTAGCAAAAATTAAGTCAGATGGGTTCAATATAGATTAACAAAAAACATAGTAATACCATCCCCCCAGTGTTCTTCTAATGTTGATTTTTTTCCTTTTGTAATGTTTAGTCTTATCTGGAGCCAAACATTTATTTAGTAGTGAAATGGGTCAAACCAGCTATTATAGATCTCTCTCTCGATTAGCAGCAGGTTTTTTTTTACCACATAATACAACTAATACACCACTTCCATCCTGTGCCATGATAGCCTTTTAA
This sequence comes from Vidua macroura, assembly GCF_024509145.1. NCBI lineage: Eukaryota > Metazoa > Chordata > Aves > Passeriformes > Viduidae > Vidua > Vidua macroura. The sequence continues at coordinate 31,138,320 of NC_071611.1, forward strand.
TAAAAGTCTATTCTAGATATCATAGCCCATGACATCCCAGGGGAAAACACAAAGATTTTTCTCTTTCACTCCCTGCTATTTAAGCAGACAACAAAGAATTGCTCAGACATAAATGTGGCTAGCCACATATAAATATAGAGTATATAGTATTATAAATATGCAGTATGTAGTATATAGACTCTTTGAACTTACACACCACTTCAGATTTCCAAATTACTCTACCTGTGATGGTAGCCAGCAAGTGTTGCCTTGCCAAGAAACTGTAAAAACTCACTACCAACAGTCCTAATTTCTGCTCTCCTGGTTACACATCAGCTGACACTGCATCTATTTCTTGAAGAGATGCAAGAACACACACAGAGCAAGATCTGCATTTCTTTCCTGATCTAGGGCCACAGTGAAATAACGTCATGCAAGACAAAAAAGAAAAACCAAGAACAAAATGACATATCTTTCTCTAAATGACCTACAGTCCTAATATTTAATTAAAAAAAATTGTACAATAAGCAGACACAGAGGAATATGGGAATAATATCAGTAACAGATAAGTTATCAGTCAGTACATGTTGGGCTTCAGCAGCCTGGCTAATTCAGGCCTCTGCAAACATCATGGAAAAAAAGAATTGGATGGAGACAAGCTGGCATTCTACAGAGATTTGTAGTGGGCTCCAGAGAACCAAGACAAAATGTCAACCCAAGCATGAGGTTCTCTACTCCTTCACAGAAAAGATAATGCTCAGTAGAGTGATTAGAAAATGGCATCTTTTGCCCAGAGTAAACGTGTCAATTCTTAGCAAAGGATGCAATTTAAAACATATCCTTATCCCCTTGGCAGCACTATTGCTCAGCTTTGGCAGCTCCTCACTCAGCTGCCTTCCACAAATTCCCCTCCAAGATGCCAAATTTCCAGCATACCCATGGATCAGATTTGGATGTTAGAAATACCACTAGTAGTCTACAACTCAGGAACTATGACTTTCAGCAGTATAATGTCCAAGTGTTTTTGGCTATAGACCAAAGATTCTGAAAGGCCTCATAGAAAGAGAAACTGAGAGGCTGTTCACGTATTATAGTATTTAGCTAGCAATACTATATCTCTTCCTAGGTTGTTAGTTTCTAATCTGCAATGCGCTTGTTGTTCAGTACAGCTCTTCCTAAAGAAATAGAAAAGACTCCAGTTTTAGAACAATATCCATACGGCATGTGCTACATTAAGATCAAGGTCCAAAGGCACACAGATAAACTGTTGGATGCAATAGACCCTGGAAGGCTTCTCTGATCAGGAGTTCATTGCCAAACAGGGAGGCTTAGCTTTGTAGGGGAAAGGCACAGGAGCTATCCTGGCTGGTTTTGATTGTCCCATGCTTGTGTGTTGGGAAGAAACTTTAGCTCATTACCCCTCTTCAATAGCCCTACCTGTTCAGCTCCTGCACTTCATGGCCTCCTCCACGGTGGCTCAGACTGGAGGAAAGGGAGAAAGATGCAAGTGGCTCATGAAGGGTTCATTTTCTTTTTTTACAGACTTAGTATAGGGGCTTATTTGCTTCATATCTTGCGTAGTATTAAATCTTTGCAGTAAACAGCATGGGAATATATGTTAGAAGCAAAAAAAAAGGCCATAAACATCTCTTTCATATTTAAACAAATATGTATACATCCATGCATTCCCTTTGCTCTGTCTTTAGGTGTGTATTTCTTAGTAGTAACATTTATCTGTGCTGGATTGATTTATTTATTTACATGCTTAGATTTACGTCTCATTGGGGTCCATGTTGCTCAGGTCAAGGCAAAAGCCAGGGAAAGATGAAGTTGTGCTGAAAATATAACTTGTAAGTCATCCAAATAGTTTGGTATAGGATTTGGTGACCCGTGAGTGGCTGCTGGCACTGACTTTGTCTGATGGGGGTTTCATCCTTCTGTCTCAACCTACCACACCATAAAGGTGGTGCTTGATCTGCCATGGCCTTCACGACAGCATGACCCAGGGCCACCATTCAAGGACAGAATATGAAGCTTCTTAACGTCAACTTCTGAGGGAAATCTACATTGCTAGTCCCTTTTGCCTTTTGTCTTTGCAGTGAAATGAAACACATATTCTAATAATTACAAAAATACATTCTTAGAGCATTCATATTTTTCATTTCACATTGCAGTGCCAAAATGTTCAGAACCAGCCCGGCTGTTAAAAACTACATTAAAGACTTACAAAGCATAATTACCTGAAGCCATTGACAAAAGAACAAAAGGTAGACTAAGGTCTGCAAGATGAAAACATCATCAGGGCACATGTACTAACTTATTAAGGAATCAACAAATTCTGCTCAATGCTGTTGCTCTTTCGTTTGCACAGACTAAGCCTTCCAGACTGATACACATCATACACAGAGGTCCATTTCTGGCTTAGGGATCTAGGGACTGAATTGCCCTTTGTTTGGTCCTAAACCTGAAAACAAAATATTTCAATTAGAAATATTACTCATTTTCTGAGCAGTAGTAAAACTGATCTGCACTCTAAACATGGCATTCAGCTGTGTCCCACTTCTTCTGAAATGTCACTACTCAGCCTTGTGCTACCGTGTACTCCGTTCTCGTTTGTGCTGCACTGAAGTTTTCTGGGCTGCACTGTCAGCCAGGGCAGAGGACTGGCATAGCTTAAATCCCTCTTGCTGCCATTCCTGTCAGAGCACACAGATTTAGGGATAAGCCTTCTCACTTTCTGGAGTGTTTCAACGAAAGGACAATTCATTCACTGGCTGGCAGCCCTAAGCCCTGGGTTTGGTCATACATTTGGGCCAAATTCTCCCTTTGGGCATGGTCTAACCTATTCTCACAATGCATTCAGTGGCAATCCTGCCCACTGAGGTAAGAGCACAATTTAGATGTTAAAGATGACACAAATCCTGATGCAAAGTCTTTGCTTTGTTCTTTGTTTTCTCCAAAAGAATTTCAGTCTCCCTTGCAGCTCTTATTTTTCTCCAGTAAAAAAAAAAAACACTTTTGTGGTCTTTACAAATAATTAATAACTGTCTAAAGTCTCCGCTAAAAATAGCCTTGAGGAGCATTTAAAATGTCATTTCTCTTGCATTACTACTTTTAGGCATTATGCTCAACTCCATAGGATGCCTTTTTAAGTGTTGCCTTAAGTAGTTGCATTTCCTGTTGCAGGGATGAAAGTGACACACACATTTTCAAACAATACTCTCCAACTTCTAGTGGACAAAATTATTTCTATTGAATCAGTGAAATTATCTGTGGAGTAAGGCATCATTTGAGAATAGTGAAGATCCTGATATTTAACCCTTCATTATAGCAGTGGAACTGCTGCCATGTACCAAACCAAATACTTTGCCTAGGATTGTGACTACAAAAAAAAACCACTAAACAAATCAGCAAACAAACAGTAAACCCTTCCTCTTGGGTTACCTGCATGCTCTTACATTTAAATGGGCAACAAAATACATAAGAATTCTTGGATTAGTATTTTCCAGATATAGCATCTCTTATGTCTTTATTCTATAGAAATATTTAATTAAATGCTTAATTAAAAATATTATGCAGAAATGAAAGTCTGTTGATATGCTCTGCTCTTCCAAAATGCTTAAAATATTTTGTATTTAGGGGAAAATCGTTCAAGAAGTCAGGGCAATGTTAAGTTTAAGCTGAGGTACTACCAGTTTCTGAAGATTATTTAGACTGTAGAAAGTTCTAGACATATTTAGACTGTAGAATGTAGTTTGTCTTGTTCTAGGACATCACCGTGTACATAAACATACACACACACAAAAACATTTAGACTATGATAAAGTAGAATATCTTGTTCTAGGGCATCACTTTGTATGCACACACACGCACATATTTAGACTCATGATAATGCAGCATATCTTGTTCTAGGCCATCACCAATATGTATTATCTGTGTCTTGTTAAAATAACAGTTTTGTTGCTGATGATATGTGCTGGCAATGAAGGGGGCTGGAAGATCGGTAATCTCATGTAGTCCTAGAAATACTCTGCAAGCTGTGCAGTCATACAGAAAGAAAGGAAGGCAAATGGACATCCTCACAGCATCTGCTGTTCACCTGTATATTCATGAGCAGCATGGAAAAAAACAGTCCAGTCATTGAATATATCCCTGAAATTGACTGGGAGTATCATACGACTTTTTTTTGTTGTTGTTGTTCATAATTGTATGTCTCATACATGTTTTGAAGAGTAGAGATTTTATGTTCCACTATATCTTTTCTGCATATAAAGTAATTCTGTAGAAAGCAGATAATCAGTTCATAAATTTCAAAAGGGCTCTGGCACTATGAAAAAGCTCTTCCTCAAGTGCAAGTCAGGTTTCTTGTCCATCTTAATTGAAGGAAGCAGAACTGCTAAGGGCATCCTATATTTCAGGCAGTGGGGTCTTGCTCAAGATTAGTAGAAAGTACAATGCTGTACAATGAGGATCATTGCAGTCCTTTGTTCTAGTAGTCAACCATTTGCCCTGTCTTGAAGGTGTCCTTTTCATTCAAAGATGTTTCAGGAAAAGGAAAGATACTGACTTAATTTTTGATGGTCTGTATAGCTACGTGGGGATTTTTTTTCTGCCTTGGAACATGATTTAAGCTTGTACATAAGTAGAGAACATGACATATTTCACTACAAAAGGACAGACAAAAACAGAAACAGTTTTGCAAAAAGTATTTCATAGACATAATAGAAAAATAAAGCTATAATTGTCATAGGGAGTGGAAAGACAGTGATCAAATATCTTGACATTTTAAAGAAGAGTACTTTATGCACACTTTTCACTTTCTAGATTTTAAATCTGCCCTGCCTCCTCTTTTTCTGCCACCTAGCCTGTAACCAATTCAAGACAAGCAAAACATGTACTATGACTCAAGATGAACTCCATTCCTACAAATCAACAATTAATCAAAAAGGAACCATTGAAGGAAGAGAGTTCCTTAGCAAGATTTGTCTGTAGTATAAACAGTACATTTCTTTTCAGAAGAACCTTTTAACAGAGAAAGATAAGGCTTGAGAGCAAGGTTGGCATCTGGCACTAAATCTTCAGTGCAGAAGACAGGAGGATCTGCTGCACAGAGCTCCATGATGTGCAGTCTGACTGAGCAGTATTTGCTATGCAGATCAGGAAAGGATGGCAACAGCAGAAGCTGTATACTAATATACAAGTTTCAGCTGAGACTCTGCTATAATACAGGCAGAAATCCCTTTGTCTCCCCTGGCTCTATAAAAACTAGGCATCCCATCTAAACTAGTCATCTTCATTCTTTCCCTCTTGTCATTAGTGAGAAACAGACTCAGAGAATTACTCTGAAAAGTAATTTATCCTTCCTCTTATAGGTACATGCCTTAGGATAACATCACTCATTCTGAAAGAAATCTTGAACTGAGACAGGTTACAGTGTTAACACCTTGCCTCTTTCAGAGATTTTAGCATCTTCCAGTTAAAAATGGCAGCACTGTCACAATGGTGGAAGCATCTGTGAAACTGCTAAAGGAAAACAACTTGGTTTTGCTGCTGAACCTACTTCATGTGAACCTACTTCAGGATGCTGCAGGTCATGGAATATAAGAGACTCATAGATAATGTAATAATAATAGAATTGTAGACTCATAGAACAAGGTGAGTTGGAAGGGACACTTAAGGATCATCAAGTGCAGCTCCTGGCCCTGCACAGAACCAACACAAAAAATATATTATGTGCCCAAGAGCATTGTCCAAACAGTTCTTGAACTCTGGTCAGCTTGGTGCTATGACCCTTTCCAACCTAAACCTTCCCTGACACATCTTCAGGTCATTTCCTCAAGTCCTGTCACTGGTCACAAGAGTGAACACATCAGTGTCTGTCCCTCTGCTTTACCTCATGAGGAAGTTGTAACTGCAGTGAGGTCTCCCCTCAGTCTCCTCCAGCCTGAAGAAACTGAGGGATCTCAGCCACTCCTCACATGGCTTCCCCTCCAGATCCTTTGCCATCTCCATGGCCTTCCTTTGGATGCTCTCTAATAACTTCATATCCTTACAATACTGTGGTACAAAACTGCACAAAATATTCAAGGTGAGGCCGTCCCAGAGCAGAGCAGAGCAGAGCAGAGCAGGACAATCCCCTCCCTTGCCCAACTGGCAATGCTGTCCCTGATGCCCTCAGGACACAACTGGCCATCCTGGGCACTGCTGGCTCATGATAGTGCAAGGGCCAGAATTTTTCAAAGCCTGATCTAAATCCACATTCCCTCTGTGCGTAGCCAAAAGGGAGCAGTGCTGCCAAGTAGGAACAGCAAGCCATTTTTGCCATGCAGCCTGAAAGGGTGGGATGACACTTCTTCAGCTAGTTCCAGAAATTAACATTGTCCATTATCAGAGTGGATGACAATACAACAGGCACAGCAAATTTGGCAAAGAATTATAGTGGATTACTGTGATGTGGATTGCACTGCCACATAGATCCCTTTGTTAGGTTTAAGCTGAACAGCCTTATATGAGAGGTGTGATCAAATGTTTAATTGTTTAAATATTCATCTAAGAATGAAATTGCATACAGATGTAAATATTCCCTCCTGTTTCCAAAAAATCTTCTATGTCTTAACAGAAGGGGCATATTGCCTCCTCCAATCTCAGTATGTAGAAGTTGCATTATAAGGGAATTTTGAGTGAAGTCTTTATTGTATACGCCAGGCATATTTTTTTCTTAGATGTGTCTGTTAACCTAGGTTTGCTCCACTGAAGTCAGTGAAATAATTCCAGCTTTTTACTGATGCAGAGCAGGGCAATGTATTCTGGCTGCAACATTAGCCTTCAGATTGCCTGCTCAAGCAAGTCCCACACCATTAAGCAGGTTTTTTTGTACAGAACAAACTGCACTACAGTGAGAGTGGAGGTGGCTATGCAGTTAAAGCTGCAGCACTAGTTTAAGGCCTTTTCATACTGTTTAGGAGATTTAAGGGATAAACTATACTAAAGGGATAAGCTATACTAAGCCTGTGGCTCTGAATGACTTGTACTGGGAGACTCAGGAGCCCAAGGGTGGGGTTTGTTGTCCCTTTTCTTACCAAGTGTGTGGGCAAGGAGGGAGCAATTCCCCGTGAGAACAGAGATCCCTCCACAATGTAACTGTTCACAAAACTCAGAGTCATTCACTCACACTCGGCGAATGAAGTGCACAGTTAGTGTCTAGACAACAAAATCCTCTCCAGAGAGTGGAATTCTGTTCAGCTGTGTAACCTACACCTGCAATACAGATGCAAAGCGAGCAGTTGAGTGCAATTGTGTCTTTACATAAGTATATATGTGGGTATGGTTGAGTTTTAACTTACCGTTGATGTAATCACAAATAAGAAGGAAAAGCTGGCATCTGGTGACCCCGTAATTTCAGCAATGCTATTATCAGAACAAGAGTGGTTATTTGGAGAGCTTCAAAGAATCCTTGCCATTCCAGAATTAGACCTCTTGCTGATATCTTAATTCCTCACCCAAATAATAATGCTGAAGCTTTATTAGTTAATCAATAAGACATGATACAGGGTATGGTTATCATAAGATAATCATACCCTGGAGCATTTTGAGGCATGAGCCTTATGCCTTCAATCAGATTGGGTGAGATTATCTTTTGATAACCACGCCCTTGGGGAATGGCTCATTTCTATTATAAGAAAATTTTATGGTTGGGGAAAATGTGCATTCCTGATGTAGAAAAATGAAAATGGTACCTTAGAATTAGCAGCTATTTCTCTCAAGCTGAGAAAAAATCAGATTTACTTTTGGAATGCTTCAGGGGAATTCCACACTATCCATGCTATTTCAAGGCAAAAATAACTTTGAAGGAGGTGACATGTTTGGGAGTCACTTTTAGCCTACCATTTATATAGAACATATATATACACACTTCAAAGATGCACATAGGAAAAAATAGTCAATGACAGGTTTGCTGTAGAACTGCAAAACAAAGAAAGGCATTGCCTTGTTTTCTTTTATGACAACAAGAACAACAAACCAAACAACCAAGAAAATCCCAAAAGAATATTAATAAACAACCTAGATGACTAGGTATTTTTTCTGATGTCATATATGCTATACATCCAATTGCTGTTTGTATACACTAGAAGCCTATCTGCAGTTATTTTTTGTCTACTCTTTACTAATATGGAATTGTAATGTTGGTAAAAGTTTCATTTAAAGTAAAGAAAAGAGCACATTGCACTAAAAGAGAAAATAACCTTTTTCAAATACAATGGTTAGAACTAGCAATTGCCCTTGGGCGTGTACATTAAAAATGTACTCAGACACTCTGTTTTTATAAACAAACTTAGTGTAGACACTGACATATTTTGGAATTGTTTTCTATGAGTGTTCATAAGAAACATTCATTAAAAAGGTCTCAAATTTGCTTTTAAATGTGATTGCAAAATGCAATTTTTAGATATTTATGAACATATAGCTGTATGAAACATCTGTGCACTCAGTAAATTCATGGTCAGTATTCATGACAGGATTCAGTGATTTCGCTGAGTAAGAGTAAAAATTAATAATAAAACCTTAAATAAAAAATAATTCAGGACTTCAGAGTTAAGCTAGTATTTTTTATTGTTGGAGCTAGTCTCTGTGTTCCATTCCACCCTGCTTCAACAGAGTGGGAAAGGAAGACACAAAGACATGAAATGTTTAGTCCCAGCTTGTCAGAGTCAAAAGCAGAATTATTGCCTAAATACAGAGCAAATCTTTACAGTATGACTTTATATGGGCCTGAGGGGGTTCAGTCACTAACCTGAACCCATGTCAGGGGGTACATCTGGCTGGTGACCAGCTGCCAGCGGTGTTCCTCAGGGTGCAGCTCAGTTCTGTTCCATGTGTTTTATCACTGATCTGGGTGAAGGATTGGAATGCACCATGAGCAAACTGGCTGATGACTCCAAACTGGACGATGCTGTTGACACTCTGGAGGGGCCAGAGGCCTTGCAAAGGGATCTAGCTAGCTTAGAACATTGGGCAAGCCTCAATGGCATGACATCTACTAACAACAGGAACAGCGGGAAAGGAGTGGCTGCTGGGCCACTGCAGGAAGGGACCTGAGGGTGCTGGTTGACAGGGCTCAGGGGGAGCCCGCAGCGTGCCCCGGCAGCCCGGAGGGCAAACGGCATCCTGGGAGCCTTGAGCATGGCACTGCCAGCCACAGGAGAGGGGATTATCCCTGTGTTCAGGGCTGTGCAGCCTCACCTGGTGTGCTCAGGGCAGTTCTGCACCCCACAATTTAAGAAGGTTGTGAAGGTCCTTGAGTGCATCCAGAGGAGGGCAACAAAGCTGGTGAGAGGGCTGGAAGGCATGTCCTGTGAGGAACTGCTGAGGCCTTTGGGCTTCTCTGCTTTGTAGAGAAGGAGCTGAGGGGTACCCTGATTCCTCTCTGCAGTTTCCTGAGGAGGGGAATTGAAGACGCAAATGTTGCCTCTCTCTGGAATCCAGTGATAGGACACATGGGATTGGTCCCATGGAGACACTCTTTCCATTGCAACCAAGAACTGTAATATCTGACAAATTATGCATTACACTATCAATTAATAATAAACTATCCATTGCATGTGAGGAGAAAACTGCAATGCCTGGCAAGTTAGTTATGACACAGAGAAGGTACAACAGGGGTTCCTCTCATCCTGAAGAAAGGCCAATATGCACACTGTTACACCATGTGAGTTCAGACAGGTATATGGGTGACCCTGCTAAGATTCTTCCCACAGCAAGGGATCACCTTGCACAACTGCCCACAGACTGCTCACGGCCCAGTCTCCTGAGACTGCTTTGACCTCTCCACCTCAACATCCACTGCTTCCTGAAGTAGAAAATGTTTTAGACTTAGCCCACAGTGGCTCTGTCCTGGCAATATTCCTGAATTGCTGATATACTGGCTGCTGGTGTTGTAAAGAGACAAGGCTGTAATGGAGCCAGAATCTGAGCCATGTATTGTCCAATTAGCTAAATAAATTTGAATTTTAAAAAGCAAATATGGCAAGCAGATCTTTGACAAGAATGGTAATGTTGCACTTGGCATTTGTTAGTCCTATGTCTATTATTCTTTTTATTATTCTCATAAAGTGAATCTAACTATTAGAGTATTTATTGTTTATTCATTGTTGACAATAATACTAGAAAAATTGAAATTAACTTGTTTGTCACATTGACTATTCAGACATGGGATTTTTCATTGAAATAATGGAATGTACCTTAAAATAATTTTTATCTATTAGATATATGACACATGGAGTAAATATCAATGTGAGTGTTAAAGGCTAACATTTCTATCTAGACTCCACAAATATCTAAAACCACTAGGGATATGGGAAGAATTAAGAAAAATACAATCTTATAATTTTGTCCTTAAGCCTCTCTCTGAATTGCATGGTACCAGCTTGTACGGGATGTTTCATACTTACATGAAAATTTCAGTAATACATACCTGACCCTCTTAAGTATAATTTTTATTTTTCACTAACAGCCACTTGCAAAGTGAAAGCAGATCCATGTCCTGTGCTCAGTTAGGGTCAGCTGCAGCAGCTTGCCCAGGACCATGTCCAGCTGGGTTTTGTGTATCTCCACAGATGGAGAAACTTCACAACATTTCTCGGAAACTTGTTTCAGTGTTTGACAGTAAAAAATGTTTTCTTGTGTTCAGATAGATTTTCATGTGATTCAATTTGTGCTCACTGCCCCTTGTGCTCTCATTGAACACCTAGCAATAATCTCCTTCTTCATTCCCTCCCATTGGGTATTTAGGCACATTGTTGAGATACATGTCCCCTCTGTTCACAGGGACATACTAAGCTATGAAGAACATTCAGGATGAACCCCAGTAGAAAAGTACTGCATGATCTCTAACTGCTGACTGCAAAACTTTTTGATTAGAAAAGTGAATTTCTCCCTGGCAATTCCCCGAAATTAAAGAAATACAGCTTTCTTTAGAGCTGCACTCTTCTACCAGCACTGTCCCAGATTTTTTGATTTAGAGGGGAAAGACTAGACAATTTAACTTTGAGTATGTACTTTTCAGAATGTGTTTCTCAATTTTAAAAGCATTTTTGAAGTACAGGGGACTGCCATAAACTGTACGTGAAGATGAGAAAATTGGCTTGTCTCAAATCCAATCATTCTCAGCAGCCATTCTATATAGCTGGTCAAGAAGTGGTGTTGGCTTCTGACACGAGTAGACAAGCACTCTTTCATTTCATGGGCAAAGGCTGGGTAGAGGAGAGAATTTGTCAGCTTGTTTTCTATTGATACAGAAAACTGGTATGAAAGAGAAGGTTCTGATCCAAATGGATTTAAATGTCCAAATGGATTTAAAAATATAAAATCACTAAGACTGAAATGAGAATAGAGAATAATTGTGACAGCTAAAAACTAAGGAAATCAAAGCAAATATAGTCAGTACTGCTGATTGACATCTGTGTCCCACACACTCCATAGCACACTGGTTGGACACATCTTGTTGGCTACTGAAAACATAAAGTATCTTAGAAATTTTCTGTTGAAGAGGGGCTCTTTTGTGGCCTTTTTTTGTGTGTGTTGTTTGGGATTTTTGTTTGTTTATTTGTGTGTGTGATTATTTCATTTTGTTTTGGATTTTTTGTTAAATATTTTCCATGCAGGAGGGAAAACTCATGAGAGTTAGATTCTCCAAAATAAGTAACTGGACTGGAATGCAGGGTTGTGGACAGTCTTGTACCCCAGAGATCATAAGCAATAATATTTTCTTACCTTCCTACGCTTGTAATGAAGACCTTTTGTTAAGCTTAAATATCTCCCTTCTTCAGTGTTCACATGATTTGTAAACACTTATCACAAAGTCACTACTAAGCCTTTTGAGTTCAGCTCTTGAATGAAAGAAGACCAGGCTGAAAATTTGCTCACAATTCTTTCCAGTAGCCCTCCCCAGTGCATGAAACCCCAACCTGCTGCAGTAAGTGGCAAAGCTACACTGACTTGAATTGCCAGGATTTTGCTCAGTCACTCTTGGCACTTCATGGCAGACGTCCAATATCTTACTGTAAACTCTACAAGCACACTCTTTACAACTTGTTAACAACTTAGTGTTTTTGTTCTCAGAGGAGCATATAATTAATCATTGTCCCAAGACCAGTAAAATCCCACATTATAATAATTCATTTTAAACCTGTAAAATACAGAATGCATTTGTCCTAGTGAAATGGACACACAGCTAGTAACCCAAGAAATGCAAGGGAAAGAACATAGTGGTTCTCCTCTTTCGGCCCTCCTTGATCATTAATGTGTTTGCCATTACCAGCATTGGTATTATTTAGGAATCCAAAGCAGCACTTGTTACTCTTCACTCTTCATTACAGTGTAGTGTGTATTTCCCCCAAAATTAAAAATAAAACATGAAACCAGTAAAAAATTAGGAAATAACTATAACTCAGAATAAAGATGAGCTTCCAGTCCAGCTGTGATCAGGAAAGATTTCATCTGCATTTCCAGCTGCACCTGCAGGGTTTAGGTCAGGCATTTTCACAGAAAGGAAATGTTTCTTTGGAGGTAGGATTCAAGGTCCTGCACAGCTGTGAGTACACTAACTGTGGCCCAAAAAATGGTGAACAGGATGAACATTATGGTTGACAGGAAGGATCTGAATTCACTGGTTGCAGATGGAAGAGCACTAAATATGACTTCATTTTAAAAAATTATTGTCCTATAAATTATTATTTAGTCAACTATGTGCATACTTTGAAGCCTCATTTAAAACCAAATCTTTCTGCCCAGTGCTATTTTTAGATCTCCAAACAAAGATTTCTTAGCATATTAGTAAAAGTATAGAACTCTAGTATGTGAAATGTCACTCCAAAAACTTTCCACCTGAGGCTGGTTATTAATGTACTTCACTTGACAATGAATTTATTATTTTTAATTAAATCATATGTCATACTTTGTAACTGAAAATTTGCAGGAAAGGCAAATACTTCCTTCCAAAAACCTCTTTCCTCACACCTTTAAACTGTGAAATGTTGAAATGCTAGGGATACATTGTGGTCTGTTTGGGTGATACCCAGTTTCCCCTCATTGGACCAGCTCAGTGCACAGCCTGTCACATCAGTAGGTCTCAGTGGACCTACCGATGTTTTTGTTTTTCTTTTATGTTCTTGGGAACCAAAATCAGAAAATTTAGTAAATGTCTTGAAAGAAATCATTCATTTGAGACTGATATAATGCATTAAATCCCTATCTTAGCCAAAGAGGCTGTTGAAGTAAGTGGGAAAATTTAAGCACTGAGCCCTACATACACAAGATTTGATGAAGCAGAGTTTCGAGCAGAAGAGTCTCATCTAGAGAACACCCTGGATTCTGCTCTCATCTTTTCTGTCTGCTATCTCTTGCAGCCTTAATTAGATGAATGTGAGCAATCAGAATGAGATATAGGCATGACCAAGGTGTTTTAAATCCCTTTCTGTGATGACACCCTTCAACCAAATTAACAAATTAACACACTGTTAATTTTATAAGTTAGTCTCACAGCCTCTGGGCTCTAGAATCCCAAAAGCACTACCTAAATCCCATCAGATGAGCCTACAGTGTCACCATGAGACCTAGAAACTCGTGGAGTGACACGTAAGCCCTGCTCAGTAAATGTTCTCCAAGCACACCTAACTAGAGATGACAAAATGAGAACCTTCAGTGAATGCAATTGCATTTGTTATTTGTTATAGACTGTTTTGTTAATCCTTTTCAGATGCTGCTCCTAGTGGCACAGGTAACTCATGAGTCCAGTCTCAGGGCTAGAGCACTTATTCAAAATAAAAAAAGCAAGTTCAGATGCTTATTTAGCCACAGTGAGTCCACAAATCTTCCTTCACAGAAGGCAGTATAAATGCCTGGGACACAGGTTATGAAGCAAAAAAGCAAGTTTTACTGGACAGCAGAGTAGCAAGTAAAGGGCATGATTTTGCAGTGGGTCACAGGTCTTCTCCCAGGAAAAATGTTAGAATTCACCTTGTGCTTCAGCTCCAACTACAAACTGCGAACACATTTGGAGAGGAAGGAGTGAAACAAGCATACACACTGTGTTAATTTGAAGGCCTACAATACTCACAATATTCTCACTATGCTTCTTTGTAAATATTATGCCTTTATCACCAAAGCATCCTAAATGCCTTCTGTATCAGAGAATTTCTAGCTAGCTGGCTAGCTTCTCCATTCAGTTTCTGGGATATGTGTCTCATATTCACAATCACAGGTCTGCCTAATTTCATGCGAGAAAATATACAAAACCCATACACAGGGAATCTATTATGTTGTAAAAGGGGATAAGACTTAAAAGAGAGCCATAGCAGCAGTAAAAATGAGGTTTGCAGATGCTTTTGTTGTTCTAGGAAAGCATATAGGCACTGTGCCAGCTCTAAAGATATTTGCTCTGATTTCAACACAGAACAGAAATTAAAAAACAGAGAGCATCTTTGGTGAGGAGCAAAAGTTGAGAGCTTCATGGAAGGATGAAATTTTAGAGATGGATTTAATTGTTATAAAGAAAACACTGGACATACCAAGGAGGAAACACATGTAAGAAAGATGTAAGTTACACTTCCCCCCCATATGTGTTCATCTGAGTGTAGCTGCTGCTCGCCAGAGTCAAAGAGACAAGGGCAAACTGTCTTGGAAGACTGCAGGCACTGTGATGTCTTCAGTTTTAGCTTTCATATTTTTCAGATTCTGGAAAATAGTGTGTAACTCTGAACTTCATATAAAGTGTTAGCAAGTTCTCTTCACAGTTTAGTCAGACAAAACAATCCTTTTAGCTGAGAACCAAGGACACCGTTGCAGCTTCAGGCCCAAAAAGTACAAACAACAACAGCAAATTGAGGAGAGCAGTCTGGGAGGATGGGACTTCATAACCTGAAGCTGTAATTGGACAATTAACCCCAATATGTAAATGGACCAAAACTTATAAAAGTGTGAAAACTTGTGACACGCCGTCCATCTTGGGTCCATCTGGGGTCCAGCTTGGGTAGAGGCCCGGCCAGGCTCTTGTGCTGCCTAAAGTGTATCCTTTAAAGGCCTTTTAATAAATACCTACTTTATTCCTTTAACTCTGTATAGTCTCTGTTCCAAGTAGCCTTGCTAGGCATCAGCTGGGGAACGCACAAAGGATAAAAGCTTGGAGACTTACAATAAGAAAATTATTGTGGTTTAATTAAACTCTTCTGAAGGCCATATTTTTAACCATTACACTGTTAATAAAACAGCAGGTGCAAATAGTTTTAGGGACAAAATGAGTCACCAAGTATGTGGGAGATGGCAGGGTCTGGCCATAAGCATTACTGCACAGGGAACATGGCTGAGAAGTAGGAAGCAGCAGATCTATTTCAGACTTCTGAGTTTCTGAGTGATTTTTAGTTTCTGAGTGAATCACAAAGATTCAAATACTCAAGAGCAGCTTCTAATTCCAGATGCTTTTCTTTGGACACTGAGTCTCTTTCCAAAAGATCTGGACACCTGCAGTTCTCCCTATAATCAGATGGGATATTCTCTGTATGAAGTCATAAATATCTCAAGCCAAGATCTGAACAGCTAAGAGTGAGGTTTCATGTTCTGGCAAAAATGATCAGCCAGTAGACTGCTAGTATAAGAGCTGTCCTGATCCCACCTGATTCTCCCATGAGCTGCTTTTGCTCTTCTTGGGATAGATCTGACAAGAGAGAGCCAGGGGCTAAACTGGCAGAAATATTCACTTGTGGGGGTTTACATATCTTCCGGATTAGCCCCTTGTGTCATCCTCCTATGTGGCCTCACAAGCATTAGAGGGGTGCAGGGAAGCACAGAGGCAGTAAGGAGAAGTAAGGATTCCCTCTGAGGAAGTCATGTTTCAAGGCTAATTTGAACTATATGTCTTATCCTCACCATTCATTTGTTTCAAACTCAGCATTTGTAAAATTGAGATGAATACAGGTTATTGTAAGACCACATTAATGGGAGTAAGAATGAGGAAGTACAAAGACTAAAAGCAACTCCATATGAATACAAATCTTAAGTACATTGTTCTTATTCTCATGTTTCTTCACAACTGCATCTACTGTATTCCTTTCATAGAATCACTTAAGTTCAAAAAGACCTCCAAGATCACCAAGTCATTCTCACCTCTCTCCTTATTAAAGCTCTCAAACACATATATTTGTTTAGAATTAAATCTAGTTGAAATATGCTGGCTGTATAGTAATTTCAATCAGCCTATATGTTGAAACTGATCCTATCACTTTTAGTTTAACTTCATCTGTGCTGCTGTTACTCTTGTACCCTGAAACTCTTCAATCAATGCCTCTTATCAGAGCTGACAGGAGGCGCTGCTTCCAGTTCTGGGAGGAGAGGGCTTGCAGCAGGATCACCACTGGTCTGCCAATGCCTCTCCACAAGTCAGCCTTTGAGAGGCTACTACTTCAAATACCCAATTAGTGAAATTTTGGCTCTGCTGAAGAAGGCAGTGGGATCTTTGCCACTTGCATGAAGTGGAGCCAAGATTTCATCCACTCTATATGCAGTTGCAGTACACCGAGGCTCAGGACTTTAGGCTCCCCCATAAAAGGTTATTCCCTGCTTCTAAGATAACTCAGGAGTTTTTGCAGTTATGGACACCCATTATTTCATTATGACAGTTCACAGAGAGACAGATACGTCAGCATGGCTATGAGAAAAGGAGGGTAGATATTGAACATGAAATCATACTTAGAGCTAACAGATGTTGAAAGGTATGATGAGGGGTTTTCCCATAAATTTCAGAGTGAAAGAGTACCTGAAGAAGAGCACAGGAAACACCAAGCCTTATTTGTCAGCAACTAATTATAAAAAAATCCACATGAACTTAGCTTTTACTTTCCACATGAGCAGGTAGTCCCATTATGCAGCTCAGTGATAACAGCAATAGCAGTAACCAGTTCAGTCATATTCATTTTGATTCCTGTTGCAGCTATTTTATAAGTTGATTTATTGACTGAAACACAAAGTATGACCAATAATTAAAAGTCAGTGATACGTGATTATATTCCCATAACATCCCAATAACCTGTTAGTATGGAAAAATTACAGTGTCTACTCTGAAATATAGATCATTATCTACAAAATTATGTTTTATTTATAGCTGATAATACATGGCTAATAATAAAGTTTAATATCTAAATATTTTTCTGAAGTTTGATAGTATTAGGTACAATCGCATTAGTCCTTA
Organism: Vidua macroura; assembly: GCF_024509145.1. Taxonomy (NCBI): domain Eukaryota; kingdom Metazoa; phylum Chordata; class Aves; order Passeriformes; family Viduidae; genus Vidua; species Vidua macroura. The sequence goes on from NC_071611.1 coordinate 31,155,535, forward strand.
GGACCATCCAGCTGAAATAACAGCAATTATTTGTGTACTGAGTACGGTATATTTAGTAAGAATTACCTTCATCACCTGCAAATGGCCTGCAAGTGGCCTACATCAGTAACAAATGGCCTGCAAGTGGCCTGTGTCAGTAACACACATGTAGAATTATTCCTTATCAAAAAAACAAACAACAACAACAACAACAACAACAACAACAACAACAACAAAACAAAAAAACCCCAAACAAACAAAAAAACAAAACAAAAAACAAAAAAAAAAACAACAAAAAAAAAACAAAAACAAACAACCCTGAAATTAAATTGATAAAGTACTAGAACCGTGGGAACAAAAGAAGCAGTTTCCTATAGGCACAGAATCAGGGCAGCTTGAGCTGTGAACCATTATCCTACAGATAGAACTCCATATGGTACTCTATAAAGTAAACATGGAGCGGAAGAAAAAAATCTCTAAAAGGCTGTTTTCTTTTGTGCTCACTGTTGAATTCACAATCATATTTTCGTGCATGGAAAACACAGTATAAAAAGTATAACAATCTCAGTGAGATTTTATTTATACTTCTTGTTCAGTATGACTTAAAAATAAAAGCCATAGAAAACGGGTATAATATGGTATTTCTCTTAAAAACAGGAAAACAAAATCTGCAACATTTCTGTTTGCAGCTGGTTTATAACAATTCAGTGATAAAATAAAAACTACTTTCTACCTGTAAGACACACACAGTCTGTAGAAATTGGCATCATCCCTTTGGCTAAATTTCAAACAACTAATTTTGTAATTCCTTAGCCATTTACTCAACACTTGGAAATGTGGACAAAGTAGACTATGCTCCATGTTAACTGCATTAAGCAAACAGCCATTCAAAGCAAATATTGACAGAACCTCACTTAATGCAGGAGAGAATGTCCATTTTCATTGCTTTATTTTCTTTAAAATGATGAAGTATTACACTTGTGAACACAGGAAGACATCTATATCCATTAATATATCCAAGCTTAAACCAGTCCCAAAAAGGAGGTTCATATTGCCAATTCATCCAGGCACTCACTTCTAAGTGCACTAAATCATGCAGTTAGTCAACATTGCATGAGTTTAAATCAACATGTAGATGGGTAGTTTCTTCTTATAAATATATATTCTCATATTTTAGTCACTATTGTGAAGTCTTTTTACAATTTTTTCCTTAAGCTCAAAAGAAAATAGGGATTCATCTTTTTAAAGGAAACATTTTGCATGTCCAAAAATAGGTAAATTAGAAAAGTTTCTGAATGCATAGAGAAAGAGGTTTCTTTTAAAAGGTTGTCATATACTTATTTCCTAGCTTCCTACTTCCATGTTAGGAAAGAGGACTGCAATTAAGTTTAATGAATACAACACTGGATTTATTCTGGTAAAGAAGAACAGAAGGAAAGTCAATTTCTTTTTTGTTTTCTTATGAATAGTAAAGTACATTGGACAACAAAACAAAAATTGATCATGGTTTACTAACAAAGGTGAGAGCTATCCATGAAATTCAAAGGTATCCTTTCCATGGCAACATCCACTGCATTTTAAGTATTTATCCATACAAATACCAAATAAAGTGAAACAGAAAATAATTCCTTCTAAAGCCAAAAGAAAATACATGCTTTTGTTATGCAAGCATTTTATTCTCTAGGAATAAGAATAATTTATAGCAACATCTCCCTGGGCTACCTCAAGGATATTGTGAGGCAAGCTGCTGACATTCCATAAGAAGAGGGTTTAGGTACCTACAGGAATACTTAAAAAGTATAACATTATTTAGATAAATACTTTCTTCATGTGTGCTACAGCAGCTTCCATGGCCAGGTTCTGGACTTATGTGTTTCCATGGTATTGGTCAAGAGGCTGAGTGAGAAGGTACAGGCTACAAGATTCCAGAGAGATTCTCAAAAACTTTGTCAGTTTACACACAAAGGTACTTTTGGATGGTACAGTGCTTACAGCCAGCATAAAGTCTCACAAAAACCACACATACTTTCTGTGAAATAAACATGTGGAAAGTGAGAGCAAGCCTAAGCGAGATGACCCGTGTATCCCAGTTTGCAGCACAGGGTCAGGCAGTGCTTTTGAACTCTTCTGTAGCTCACAACAGCACCCATACCCTGGCTCTGAGGAGGGAGGCTCTGAGAGGCCTGAATAACTGGTGTGGGACTTGGAAAGGTATCACACTGACAGGGAAAGAATAATAAGAAAAGCAAATGGACAGGCACTCTGATGTTCCTTTAGCTGGTGAAGTTCTTTCCATGTGCTTTTCTTTGTTTGGTATGCCTGAGAACACAAAATCCCACCTCCATATTATATGACTCCAAGGAGATTCTGTTGCCAGGGTGCTACAGCATTTTTTTCCCTACTTTTCTTGTTATTTGGGATGGCACTCACTTGAGAGACCAGGCTACTGTCCTTTATGTGATGTGCAATAACTCATATTTATATAGAGATTTATGTACACAATGTTAGCATAAATAAAACTGGTTTTATTATAACTAAGATTTTATTTTTTATATATGATTGATTTTTCCTTCCTTATTGGTATTTTTTCCCTATGGACATACAGGTTAACCAACTATGCATGTTAAAACTTGATTCCCTAATATCTGCCATAAAATTTCAATACAAACACTTTTTATTTCCAGATGCAATGAAAAAAGCTTTGTGTGTATTTATAAAGTCTCTCCTGCATGTTTCTTTCTGGTTTACAAATTTCTTTCAAAGCAGTGTGGTCAATACCGAGTTGTTTATGATAAAATGAACAGAGATAAGCACAGTTTCATGCTGGAAAGAGGCAGGTAAAAAAATATCTATATCTGTACTGAAAAGCAAAACATAGAAACATGAAGTTGTGTTTATTTATGGAGACAAGGAGAGATTTTTTTTTTTTTACTAAATGTTTATGCCATGTGAGAAGCAAGCCTGCTCTAGTAATGAAAATTATGTAGTGCAAATTCATTTTACATTGAGGAAAAGCGTCTACTGAATGCCATTCTCTTGGTTATGAGGACTGCTAGTAAGCTTTTTAAGGTATCTGGTTTGAAAAGTGTGAAGCACCCATCTGAAGCAACTACATGTGCTTCTGGAGTAATGTGGGGAATCACATCATTTTGTGTGGGAGGACTGTTACATTACATCATGAGAAGGAGGAGGAGAGGAGCAGTACATACATTTGGGATTATCTGACTTGTATATTCACAGTAAGTTGTTTATGGATGGTCTACTCATGTGACATTCCTTTAGCACTACACAAACAAGGAGGTATTTCCAGAGTTACAGTTAATTCTTTCCCAAACTGAATGTTTCAGTTAAGTCTAATAAATTTCACCCTTAAACCATCATTTCTTTCTAGCAGCTATAATGTGGAGTCAGGGCTCAATTGTAGCAGGTAGTCAAGAGTAATTCCTTCACCAGTTCTTGCTAGACAGACAGCTGAATTAGAAGCACAGAAGAAAAATTCAGTGAATGAAGTAGGGGAAAATTATCTGTGTGAATGGAATGCGACTCAGGATGGGGATGGGATGGAACAGCATTAGGGACAGAATCAATCTGTCTCTGGAAGGCCCACTCCTACCTGCAGGGATACAGAGCCAGCAGCTTGAGAGAGGAGGCCATACAGACAAAAGTGATCTCTCAGAGGACAGCTGTTTTCTGGCACTTGCAAAATGCAAGTGAGTCTTCTTCAGCCTATAATGCTGTACAGAAGAAGGTGTTGTGAGCTTCCACTTCAGCAGCCTTCTCTGACCTCCTCAATACCACTGGCATCATCACCCGTTTGCTCAGAAGTGATGGAAATGCAGGTGGTAGATATTACGATGCCTAGCAGAGCCAATTCAAATGGGAGCCTCTAGAAGCTTTTCATGCTGGGTTACACAAAACACTTATTGGGTGACATTACAACCTAGATTTGTTCTAAGGATTGGAAACTGTTAGAGTCAGATTTGGCTGATGTGCCCTAAGGTCTAGAGATGTCCCATGGGCCACCATCTGAAAATATGCTTTACAGGAGAATTGCTCCTTATTATTCTTGCTATTTAAAAGACTCACATCCTATCTCATCCCCTAAAGGACCTGGATACAAAAGACTTGATGTGTTTCTGTAGTATGACAGACTAATTCCATGGATAGGTTACTGATAATGTAGTTTGACATTACTGTCAAACAAATTTAACAGCCAGCTGCTACCAACACTCACAATTCCTCCCCACCTCTACTTGCTCTCATGCCCTGGCACGAGGAAAAATGTGTTGGAAAAATCTCGCTGACTCAAGGAAGGAGAAGCAGTGGTGTGTGCATGGGGAAATGTTAGCTCATAGGTCCTGCCCTTCACCTGGGGCAGCATTTGTCAACACAGCAGCACAACGGGTTAGAAAGTTAGCTTATTATAAAAAATAAGTTTATTTGAACATTTGTCAGAGAACTGAAAAGCCATGGCAGTTTCAAATTTCTTAGCATCCAACACAAAACTGAGCTCTGCTGCCTTTAATTCACTTTGGAAGCAGAAAATGTAAAGAGAAATTTACACAATATGCATGTCTGCAAACAGACAGATTCTATAAATTCTATAAAGCTATCCCACTTTATTTTATACTAACAGTCACAAACAGATGACTTCCAAGTATCCAGCTATTTTGTTGGTAAAAATCTTGTGGAAATCTAACCTAGGAAAGGCAACCTTTTAGCTTGCACCAAGGATTTTACAATAGAAATACTTTGACTCTCTGTTAGCAGGGTCCTTCATATGGAGGAATACACAGCTAATAAAAACATAAAATATAAAATACCATATGCTTCCTAAAAATTAATCTAAATAAAAACTGTCCCAAAACATATTCATCTCAATTCCTGCTTTAGGCAAAGTGTAACTGCCCTGAACTAATGTAATTGTTTGTTTCAGAAGAAAGTTTCTGAAATAAATGGAAATTCCAGGTTCTCATTCTAACTCTTAGGAAAGGCTGCAAGGCGTAAGAAATTAGATATTTCAATCAAGTCCACAACGGAGATTGTGTCTGCCACAGTCTCTGCACACATCTTCAGTATTGGACCAAAGTACAGGGCAAACACTTGGCCCTTATCACTGCATCATGTGTTCTAGGAAGAATAAATCTCAATCAAATAATAGGAAAAATCATGATCTCTCTCAGATGGACACTTCATAGTCTGACTTCTATTTCACTTAGAATTCTCAAATATCCAAACATATTTAATGTATTTAATAAGCAGAAAACATTTTATTTTATATATATATATATATATATATATATATATATTCTCTGTGAAGATGTAGTTCTGTTTGAAAAGTTTTCTGACCTTCAGAATTAGGGATGTTAAGCAATACTGAGAAAAAAGAATTACATATCCTTTATTTCCTTTTTTATATTTCTTGTATGTCATCACTAGATATGTGTTAGATAGATGTGGCCCAAAAGCAGAATCCCGAATCTGATACTTCCCAAACTACTTGGGAGTTCAGGAATAAGAGAGTACTCCTCAAGTGAGGCCCTAAGCTCTGGGATCTGATTCCCCCTGGATTTAGAAACATTGCAGGCATGCTACATAGATCCTCTTCTCTTAATGTTCAAAGAGGATGAGGCCTGAGAGAGGGAAGGGCTGGAAATAACAAAGAACAACATAGGTGGGGTTTCATAACACTGGTCCCCAGAGTGCCTTTGTTTTTTGTGGGTGAAGATGTCAATAGTAGCATCAAAAACAGGAAAATCTGATGAACTGAAGTATGCACTGAAGCCTCAAGAGCTTTCACCAGGCTAGATGCTGACAGGTGCTTAGACCTGTGGGGCACTGTACGCCTTTTACTTGTTCCACAATGAAGACAGTATGAAGAAACGACACAGTATCATTGTACCAAATATACCAAATAAACACACTTACTAAATAATACACAAATATGCAAGATATAGCTAGAGGCATGCTGCTGCTCTGTCTGGTTTCTGGCAGCTTCTCTAAACTATTACCACTAAAAGCACTAAACTGTGTAACTAAAAGGTGCATGAGTGATTTAGAGAAGCACTAGTATATCCTTATACACTACAAAATCATATTGGTGTTGCAGAAATCAAATCAATAAATAAAAATGAATGTAGACTATACCAAGAAAGCAGCCCACTGTTCTTTTTTTTGTGTAATGAGAAAAAGTTACACGCAATGTTTGAGTGACTTATGGTCAACTAGGACAACATTCTCAAATATCACAAATCATAACTGAGAAAGATTCAGACAATAATGCTAAAGTAATACTGAAGTGGTCTGGAAGCTGAAGTGGTTTGAGCTGTATCTAGTTTCAGCAGCCTGTGAGGTAATTTAGTGCATTGTATTTATATTCTAAATGTTAACCAAACAAGTAATAAACAATTATATACAATTTTCTCCTCCAAACCAAAATTAAAACAATAAAATCCTTTAATGTAAGTGCAGTAATACTAGCTACAAAGACAGATGTATCCACATTTTGGCTCCTTTACATAATGCAAACAAAATGCCAAGGCATTAAAGAAGATATAAATGCAGATAGGACTAGGTGCCTCTTAAATAAGTTTTGGTCTAACTGAGAATTGTGCTTATAGAATTAAATTTCCTCTTATTTTACCACTTTCTGCATAGACATTAAATGAATTCCCTCTGGTGTTCACATAGGATAATTCCAAGTGTCTTTAAAATAGAAGTGGTAGACATTGGTATTAACTGTTCTTTCATATTGCATGATCATACAATACACATCCCCAAATACAGTATGATAGAACACTATTCTGTTTATATACATATATGCATATATTATATATGAACATATATGCATATAGTTATATATTTGCCTGGCTTATTACAGACAACAGTGCAGTTCAGTTTTGACTGTGGTATGCTACATCTCGGTATCTGAAGTTTTGGTATTATGCAATTCAATAGACTATTAGGGTGTAAAAATGAAAAATGACAGAAGAGATATCTCTGAAAATAAGTTTGACATTTCCTAGTTTGAACATTACTAAAATTAGATCTTTAATAACACACCAGCACATACACTTTTATAGCATTCTTACTACAGACATCCCCAGTTAGAAAAGAAGTGGGGCCATGGGAGAACTCCTGACTAAGATGCAGTAAAAAAAGTTTCTGTATAGAACGCCAATTATTTGAGATTTGCAACCAAGATCAAAGTGCAACCTGCTTACAAGAAAATGTCTCTGAGATGGTGAATGAAGTGATGCACTCTAATGCAGAAGGTAAATGTTAAGACATCATGTGCTTTTCCTACTTACTGACCACAGTACTGAACTGGCCGGCTTTTCAAAAAAACAAAAGGACAGATAATAAGAGATTAGTTTCAAGTGAACACTAAACTTATACCATTTCATGAAATCACTACCTTGTTACATTTGCATTTATTATGTTGCTTTCAATGTATTTTTTGTTTTTAACAGATTTTTTTCAATAGACTTTTGCACAGCCTATAGTTGATTGAAAGTCAGAGTCTTTTAAAAGTTGCTATACTGGAATCAGGACTGAAGATTTCTGAAAAAAATCAGATTTGATTGTGTGTGACTTATCAGCACCTCTTAGGAAGGATTGCTGATTTCTCTCCAAAGGGCCAATATAAAGTAACTTCTTGAATCCCAAGTTCTGCCACATGGCGGCAAAGTGGTGATATTTAACTTACACATTTTTTTTTCTACCTATGATTTATGGGACTATTAATATAGCCATTTCCTATGAAGGAATCAACAAACCCACCACTGCGGCATCCCAATCCTCACTTACAAGATGTTTTATACTTCTCTGGCACCACCAGCATGTTAAAGGAAGAAAATATTTTCTGAGAATATCTCCTCACTGGTCAGCCACTGCCAGCATTAAGGGATCTTATCTGAATCCCTGATACAGGGGATTGGGACACAACTATTTTGTACTTTTTGAGGAAAGCACTGTGGAAGGAAAAAGTCCTCCTACATGTTTTACCTGTCTTGATTATGTGCGTCTGTTTTAATTTTTTGTCTTCCTGAGGCACAGGCATTTTGTAAAGCATTCACCCAACATGAAATTCAGCAATAATCTCTAAGCAATTCACATAGCCCTCTCCTCTGCCTTCGACTTCTTTTTTTCTGCAAGTTCTCCAGTGGTGTAAAATGAAGATGCAGCTCCCAAAAAAGCCCAACAATTCAATACCTGCCTCCTAGACTGATGGAAACAATGATTTTATGAGTATATCTTTTGCATCATGCTTCTCAATGTCATTTTTTTGTATTTGACTCTCATTCCAATCAAGTCAATAGGAAATACAACACCAACATGGGCAAGGCAGAATTGGACTAGGAGTGATGAATTTACTTCATCTGACCAAGATGTCTAAGGTCTGATCTTTCCTCGGCTTGGAGCAGTTTGTGGGTATCACCAGAATTCACATATCTTTCTGTTCACTCTTCCAAAACAGAGAGAGAAAAATTTCCTATTGAAATGTTTCAGCAATTAAATAAACACAATGAGCACAGAGAAGTTAAAACTTCAGGACTGAGTGTAAATATTCTTGATTGGTTAAAAATGTTTTAAGAATGAAAAGTAGGAGCCATGCCTCTCCCTGCCTTGAAAAGAACTGTGACTAATGTGAAAAGAGCTTTTAAATCAGAGCAGGAAAAATTGTGCCTTCTGGTTTTTGGAATATTTCCTTGATATTTTTGATGAAGTGAAAACTCTCCTTGGAGAAAAAACATTGCCTCCTATAATGCATGCCTGATGGCAGCAGGGAAGAAAAGGCTTCCCTTTCAGAAGCAAATTGGAGAAAAAAGCATAAAATTTAAGGACAGAAATTAAGCAAAACTTGGAATGCAAAAATAGTTCTAGTCATGCAGGTGTTTCTTTGTTAATCACAGTTTACTGACAAATCTCAGAATCAAGAACATTGTGTCATATTAGGCTGAGAGAGTCTTGAAATGTGAGAGCAATAATTCAGTATCCACATGACATAAAAGGCTGGGCTGAATCACAGCCTTCAAACACATTAGGAAACACTTCCATACAAAAAGGATGTCATAGCCCTTGGCTTTCTCCAGTAAACATTATACAGTGCGTAAAATAACAGAACAAACAACTTGGACAGGTGTGACACAGAACATGAACACCTACCTCATGATTCAAGGTAGATGAAAGACATCATTGTTGGGAAATAAAGTGAATCAGACTCACAAAAGAGTCCTGTCTCTTAATCTGGAGGATCTTTACACAACGTAACATAATATTGAATAAGACTGTTATAAAAGCAACAGCAAAAAAAGTATGTTTTTTAATTGGAAATAAAAACTATGTATAGGAGACAAAAATTTTCTTTAAGTGCCACCATCAACAGGCATTGTTGCCACTAGGAGCACTAGTTTCAATTTAACAGAATATTCACTAAACATGTAGCAGATTAAGTCCCCTGTGGCCACCTAGTCTACATGCAGTTTGGTTCTGGCTACAGGCAGAGCAGTTCACCTTACCATGGCCAAAACCACAGCTGTGGATCTTAATTTCTTTCTCTAGACATCAAAGGAAGGCAACTGAAATTAAATAGATCTCTATTGGATCTTGGAATATTGAGATTTATTAGGGCCCCAAATGCATCTCTTCTCCAGGAACCATGTTCAAAGTTTTGCACACCTCAATATATGAAGAACACCAAACCATTAGAGTATGTACAGAGAACAGTGGCCATGATGGTGAAAGATCCTGAGGATAAAACTTTGGAGCAGCAGCTAAGTTCACTTGGCTTCTTTGGCTTGGAGAAGATAAAGGTGAGGTGTGACCTCCTTGCAGACTACAACTTCCTCTAGGAGAGCAGGGGAGGGGATAGTCCTGATCTCCTCTCTCTGGTCCCAGCAATAAGACACAAGGAATTGGAACCAAGCTGCATTAAGGAAAAGTTCAGATGGGACTTTATGAAATGGTTCTTCACTGAGAGGGTGGCCAGTCACTCGAACAGACTCCCCAGGGAAATGATGATGACAAAAAGCCTACCAGAGTTCAAGGAGCACATGGATGATAATTTTAGTCATAATTAGGTTAAGTTTTAAGCACACTTCCAAGGAGCAGAGAATTGGGCTTGATGATCCTGCAAGCTTCCTTCCAACTGGAGATATTCCATGTTTCTCTGATTCTATGATTTAGCTGTCAAAGGCTCAAGCTCACCACTGGCTTCATGCAGCTCTGTGACCTTGAATCAGAGGTGTGCCTAGAAAGAGTGGTGTGAGAAAAAGCTGTAGGTGGTGGGGTTCTGTCCACTTTTGCTGTAGAGCAGCTTGTAAGCTCAGGCTCTTGCCCTCAGTCTCTACTTGTACTTGGTCTTCCACCTTCCAGCCTCTTGGCTCTGATCCTGATCTGATCACTTCATATTTTGTCTTGGTCTTGGACTGCCTCATTCCTACAGGCTTGCCTGGTGGTCTGGTCTGCGACCTGAGCCTTGATGCCATTACTAGACCTGCTTTGCTCTTCATGCTCAGGCACTGTGGGACTGCACCCATGCCAGTGTCCTGCCTACCTCCACGCCTGGCTTGCCTGCTCTCAAACTGGCCTGCCCTTACTGTTTCCTGCTCAGTACAGCAGGGATCCTTTGGAGGGTTCAGAATAAATCCCCATGCTGGTTCTGCAGGTAGAGCTCTTAAAAAGAATGAGCACAGAAAGAAACACCTCTACCTTTAAAAGTATACCTGACCTCTTACATAGAATTTCTGCTACCAAGGGAATCAGATGAGCATTTGAATCTACTTCTCTTCTATGCCTTAGAATGGAGAAACAATTGAGGGAAAAGCACCTGATTTTGTTGCAGTGTAAAACATCCTGACAGCAGCTTTTGGCTGTCTGAGCTTTGTAAGCTAATCTATCAGGCTCGTTCTAAACAAATCAGATGTATACTACTGTATTTGGTGACAGTCTAAGTTATACAAGTTTAGCTGGTTGTTTTTTCTTAGTGATGCTATTCTAAAAGTATATTTCATATATTTGAAACTTAGGACTGGACCTGGTATTGGCAAAGAGAGACAAGCTGACACCTAGCCAAAATGGTAAGTGTGTCATGAACAATTCAATTTCAAGAACATACATTTTTACATTTGCAAAATTGACCCCCACTGTTATGATGAAAGTAAATTTATGTCCATGAGATTTCTCAGCTGTGAAGGCTCTAGTAAGAACACTATTTCCTATAATCTGAAGAAGAAATAAATGAGTACAAATTCCATAATAGTGGAATTACTTTTCTGATTATCTTTTGAGCATGCAGTACAATTTAAACATGTGATCCTCAGGTTGAGGTACTTCAGATAACAAAATCAGCATCAAGATTAGCTGATGTTTAGATATTCTAATTGTGGGGATGTTTCTTTAGGTTTAATCATTCTTCTTTGCTAAGAATGAGCTGAAAAGCTTCTAGCTTTAGGTGTTTTAATTTTAGCATGAAAACTAAGTAAGGGAACATACTGGAATTTTCTTTTTGTTTTGCTAAAGACTCCTTTGCTAACAAGAAGAAGGCAAGAGGGATGTACACATAATGCTACAGACTGTTAAAGCATTCCATTTCATAGAGCTAAGAATTCACACAAGGTACAGACTCCCACTTCCACTGACAACAGTTTCTTGCCATATAAGATAGAGCAGGAAGCAGCAACAATGCTGGCTGTCTTTCAGATCTGTGACTGATGCATATACTACTTTTCTAAATTAACTTAATTTTGAAATGGTCCATCATTATCAATACTGAAGATTTATAAAGTGTCTTTCAGCAGCAGAGAGATCACAATACTTTATAAAAAGTTCAAACTTTATAAACACACATAAGCAAAGAAACAAAAAAAGATTTTCCCATGTTCAGATAGAAAATGACACAGGATAAAACACACAGGAAAAATATACCATAAGGTCTAGTTGCCCAAAAAGGAATAAGTTATTAGAATTAGGGTGCCTTACTATTACAGAAGTCCTAACTCATTAAAGTGTGTCGTATTATGACAGTCTCCAACTTCACTTTTACACTAGAATACCTGGTGTCCTGAAAAAAGAAAATCAAAACCACTGGAGGTATGAAAAGGAATTTTGTTGAGGAAAATGTATTATTTGAACTTGAATTTAGCAAAGACACTAGAAGAGCTGTGAGATGTACCCTGACTATGTAATGAACACTTCAAAGTATTGAAACAATAAACAATACAATTATTACTGAAGTATCAGGAACTCATTCTTACAAAATATGCAGATCATGATGATTCAAGAAAAGAGGTTTGTTGCAGCGCGCCGTCGGGGGCGTGCTGGGCAGCAAAAGCAGGGGCGTGACCGTCCCCTTGTGAGCTCTGCAATTCCCAGTAATTGCTGGTCCGGCACAGGGACAGATAATGATGACACGGGTCTTTGCGGTAAAGGCTGGATGAGTTTATTAGGTAGACAAAAGTAAAACCAAAGACTAAAGACCAAGCTGGGGGGTGGAGGTGTGAACAGAAGTTTTTATACAGTAACTCAGGAGGAGGGGTGTAGGAACATTAACCAATGAGGCTAACGCTGGGGAGAGGTCAAAGGTGGGACTAAACTATTGTAAACATGTCAGAGGAAATAGGGGAGTGGAATAACACAAAGTAACAATTAGGGCGTCGAGTATAAAAAATAGAGAGGGAACACTCTGGAAGGAGGGGTTGGGACAGGGAGGATTGGCAGGGAGAGTTCTGGGAAAAAGGGGCAGGGATGGGGAGGATTGATAACTTGGAAGGGAGGAGGTTAGGGATGGGCTTGGGAAAATTGACAACTGCGAAGAGGAGGGATTAGGGAAGGGAACAGGGGACAAACACAAGTTTAATACAAAATCACACCACCACAGAGGTTGTTGCAGACACTACTCTGGGACATTTTTTCAACTCCAGTTAAGGACAGTGTGACCTGCAGAAAGCAGCTGTAACACTCAATGAATAAATATTGTTACTTCTTACTGCTCTTGGAAAGAAAATATGAAAACAATAACTGTGCTCAGCTTTCCTATGATTAAATGTGGTGATTACACAGAAGTGTGGCTTCTTGTTCTCCAGTTCTCAGAACATGCAAAGGACTTATGTACGCTCTAGGTGTTTTAGCTTAGAGTGTATGTCAGTCAAGTTAAAACAGGATGTCATTTAAGACTTAAATGTCAATTACTCTTCTCAATTTTGTCTTGTCTGCTGAGAACCCACAAAAATTAACTCAGCTGTACACAGTTTTGAGATGTCCAGCTGCACACTAGAAATACCAATATCTATAAACAGGAATAGGGTAAAAACATAAGAAGAAGTTTTAGAAGTGAAACCCTACTCCCTGAACTTGAAAAAGTTGTATTTAAAACCCTTACTTGCACATAGCTTTGTAACAGACATAAATTGCTTGTTAAACTTACGCTTCTACAAAATCAAGGAAAACCTGAATCCTAGAAGTTCAACTAATAGTCATGCTAACAGTGTTTCTTTTATTCAAGAACCTCAAAGTATTTTAAGAAGGTGAATAAATATTAGCACCTACTATACATGGAGTTGATTCAGTGGAAGATACACTGTTTGGTTTGTATTCCTTGCACTTCAATTTGGCATTTCACTAAGGTGTTTAATCCTCAATCCTTAGGGCCCTCCATTGTCTGTGAGCATAACCAGGCAGCTTCAGAGAAAGACTTGCATTGTGGAGGGCCTGAATTATTGTTCAGACCTACCAGTCTTTCTCCAGTGCTTTTCAACTTTGTTGAAATGGAGATGAGACTTGTGGAGATGGCTAAAATTTTCCAAATCAGGCCTAATGTCACAGCTGCTATATTTTCTTGTGATTCCCATTTCTTATCTGACCTGCTACACTAAACTACCTCTGGGAAAAGATCTGAGGATTTATAAAGCTGTATTGATAATGATTTTTTTTCTTCTCCTTCCCTTTAATATAATCCACAATTCTAGAAGTCAGTTAATACTTGCATCAGTCATGACCATAAGATAATACAGATCCCTACCATTTGAATAGCTCATTTTTCTGTGTTGGATAATTCTTTTTCCTTTTTGAACTACAATAACACCTTCAATAAGAACATATGAAACTAGAGTAAGGCACGATACACTTCAGTTCTTCAGTTATATTATTCATTACAACAGGAGTAAAAACAATGCTATTACATTAATGAGTCCACCTAGAGTACAGGAGCATTTGATCATTCTTTAATCAAATATTAGGCAAATTTACTTCTATGTTCTATTACCTTCTTAAGATATAAAAGAATGCAGCATATTTATTTTTGAGTCTTGCACTGTCCCAACATGTCCCATCCTTGAATATATATAGGAGTAGAACAATTTATAAGGGTTGTTTGAAGTAATTTAGTACATCAGCAGTATTAATCATGATTTTTACACTTTTGTCTTGGATACTCAGACCTAACTGTAGGGAATGACAGCCAAACTACAAATATTTGGGGTTGATCATGCAATTTACAGAATAAAGATAGACTGCAAATCCACTTCAACATGAAACACTAAAGTTCTTAAAGGTTTGTAGCAGAAAAAGAATCCTTAATCCCAAGTGCTGCAAAGGAGTTTTGTTGGCTTAAGTACAATTGTAAAAAACAGAATGTTTATTGGCTGGCACGTACTGTGAATACATGGTCAAAAAACTTCCAATAAAGCTTTCACAGCTTAGCTATTCAACAGGGTGGAGAAAAAATAAACAGTCTTTTTACTTTACAAAACTCCTAAAAACCCCCACCATTGTGCAATGGCACAAGAATTCCAATTAGCTCTTCTAGAAACAGAGATATTCAGCAAGTGGACTACACCTTGCCCAGCACATCAGTAAGTACACATAAGGATTACTGGAGAATTCATTGGAGATAAAACCCCTAGCTTCAAGGAACTAGTTTATCCTCAGACTGTACAAATGAGAGAAGGGTACAAATGAGAGAAGGGTAGCTAGAGATTACACTGAGGGAAATATTTAGCAGTTTCCTTATACAGAAAGATTCTGGACTACTGATACATGTCAACACATCTGAGTGAAATGAATACATTTACTCAAAGCTTGTCTTCACCACACACAGCCAAACACTTCACAGACCCTTCAGTTACTGTTGGTGTGTCAAAAGCTTTGCTTTCATGCAAATAACTCTCCCACTTTCCATGCCTGTATTGCATTCCCAGCATTGTATCTTATTTTATTATTTCTGGATTTTTGGAGTGCTGCTTCCATTTCTCTGCCCACTCCCTCACTGTGATTTTTGATCAGTGGATCCTTCCCTGAGAGTTATAAAATTAATGACTGTTTCAAAATACACACAGGCATATACATAACTATAAATAACAGAACAGGGTCATTTAAAGGAACTCTATATTAGATGTAAAAGAAAGTGCAGATTTGCAAAATAGCACTTTAGTAACAAAACCACGGTTAACATAAAACATGCTTAATATGGTCTTTTAAAGCACTCTAATGATGTACTAAGGGTTGTGTTGTTTTGTGCAAGTTGTAGTTAATTCTGAAATTTCTGTTCTCTCTTTGACTACCTAAAGTACAACAGCTGATGAATTCAGAAAACCAAAACAAGTATCCTGATCTACCACAGCCTCGTGGTTGAATTGTTCTGAATTTCATAAAGTGCAAGCCACAAATGAAGCCTCCCCATCTAGCAGTATTCCCCACCTCCTCATTCCTATTAAAGATGCACTGCAGCTTTCATTCAACGTGGTAGTCTGGGCTGGCTTTCACAGATCTTAAAAGGAGCAAAATCATTACGTACAAGACTTCTACTACTTTGCCAATATAACCAGTGAATAGCTTCACAAACTGTTAGGAGGAGGAGGAGAGCAGAAAAAGTAATTATGCAAGATCTGTTTTCTAGGAAAAGCGAATTTAAAATTCCTTCCTTTTCTTTCTTCCCTGCCACAATGAATCAGGTACTTTTCCTTTTTAAAACTATAAGGCAGAGAAAAAACTGAAAGGCAGACAGATCAGACAATTTCTATTATGTGAAAGACAGGAACGAGAAATTAATTTTGCAGTGGTTATATTAAAAAAGCTTGTATATAGCTGCTGACTAAGTCAGTGCTTATTTTGGAAAATGTATCTGAATTTGACATTCAAGCATCAGAAATGCAACTGTGTCCCCTCTAGCTGAATACACAATTTTAGCAGAAATAGGATATACTTATATAATACCCACCTACTTTTTACTTAGCTATACAACATGCAAAATCTTCTTATCGTGATACCATTAGATACAACATCTCAGAAACAGTACCTAGGATCCAATAAATTGATATTGTTATATTCTACCAAGATTTACAAACTACAGAACAAACCCATAACTTACTCTAAGAGTTTTAATGCTCACATAAATGGCGGAGTAACACAAGTACAGAGACGTATGTACAGATAGCTCCCAAAGATCTTGGAGTCTTTGGGGGTCCTGGACTGGAAGCTAGCCATCATTATTTCAATTTACAAAAAGGGCATGAGGGAAGATCTAGGAAGACTTCTTGGTACAATTTCAGTACCTGGAAAAAACATGGAGAAGATCACACTGGCTGCAGTTGAAAAGCACTTGAAGAATAATGCAATTATCAGGCAGAGTCAACAAAGTTTCACAGCAGGAAAGTACTGTTTGACAAGGTTACCTGCCTAGTGGTTGAAGGGAAGGACATGGATGTAGTTTTCCTGGATTTAGAAAGGATTAAGAATTCTTAAGTTTGGATTAAGCCTTCTGTTGCTGTCCCTCACAGCAGCCTTCTGAACATATTGTCCAACAGTGGGTTCACCCAGTGTGCTGGGTGAAGACCTGACTGAAGCGCAGAGCTCAGTGGGGTGCAGCGACGGGGGCTGCATCTGGCTGGTGACCAGCTGCCAGCGGTGTTCCTCAGGGTGCAATTCTTAACAACGTGCTGTACCTTTTGCTTGGCCCTGAAGCGGCCAGGCACTTGTACCAGGTAACAGTTTTAGGTACCTTTCAAAAGAACTATCCTATCCTATCCTATCCTATCCTATCCTATCCTATCCTATCCTATCCTATCCTATCCTATCCTATCCTATCCTATCCTATCCTATCCTATCCTATCCTATCCTATCCTATCCTATCCTGTCCTGTCCTGTCCTGTCCTGTCCTGTCCTAACCTGTCCTGTCCTGTCCTGTCCTGTTCTCAAAAGATATTACAAGAGGCTGAACACAACAGACAGGTTTTTAATAAAAACACACAAATAATGCAATTTTCCACATAGCAAAAAATTGCATTCCACATACTGAAACTAAAGCAATCTAGATTATTAGCCAATTGTCTTGTCAGAAACGCTTTAGCAAAATGTTATTTGCCTGTTTTCTGCCCTTGCATTCTGCCCTTGCAATAATATAAATATTCACATAAAGATATATGAAAGCAGATTGCTGTGATGGCATTTGCTGGTATAGTACAGAGAATTGACCCTGAACTGCTTAATACAATTTGAGTGATTGCAAGATCCTCTCATGTATTAACTTAATATCCTAATCTACACTTTTCTTTGCACTGGAAACATAACTAAGTTTTTATTCACATACGCGTGTCTGTGCAAACGGAGAAGGCTTGGTACAACATACAAAGGCAAAACAGGATTTTTTTTTGGTATTGATTTTTCAGTATGAGCAGATGAAAGGCTCAGAATAAACGGCGATCAGCTGAGTATTTTTGCTGAGGTCAGTCCACTGGGGAGCAGTGCAACAGCCAGCGCTCCAGCACGGCCATGTGGCCCCGAGAAGAGCCACGGTGCCCCCACCGGAGCGGGTCAGCAGTCCCAAAAGGACCAGGACATACAGGTGGCAACTTGCCGAGGTACTGGCAAGGTACCCGCGGTCTGCTCCCGATCGTTCCTCGCGCCGAGCGGCCCCAACACGGGCGAGCGCACGGAGACACCACGGGGCTCCTAGCTCTGCTGCGAGCCGCATTCCAGTTTCCAGAGGCTATAGCAGAACGTGAACGACCCATCCGGGTACCTCGGAAACTCCTTCTTCCCGGCTTACAGCTTTCTCTTAATGGAGCGACGAGCCCTCCCACTCCCCACCGCGCGGCTCCCGGCGGGCAGCGGCGCCCGCCCCGCGCTGGCTGCGGGCGGGGCCCGGGCAGAGGCGGCGCGGATGGGGCGCGGCGGGGCCGCTCCAGCCCCGCGGCGGGCGGGCTCTGCTCGCCGCTCCCGCCCGATCGGGCTGGGCGGGGCAGGCACCTCCTTCCTGTTTCCGCTCGGAATCCCGGAGCCCTCCAGGGCCGCGGTACCGCGGGGCAGCGGCGGGCGGGGGGCGGCCCCAGGAGCACGGCTCGGGCGGGGGGCGCCGGCGGCGGGGGGACATCGCCGTCCTCTCACGGCCCGCCCGTGTGTTCTCTCCGCAGGGAGCTCGGCTCGCCCTTTCGCCGCTCGGCAGGCCCGGAGGGTGCCCGGGGCCGCAGGTGAGGCGGTGCCGGCCGAGGCGGGGGCGGGAAGCTCGGAGGGAGGCGCGCCGGGGCCGGCACCGCTGCGGGGGTGTTGGCTGCCCCACTGCCGCCAGTTCAGTACCCAAAGCCCTGCCGGGGCTCCCTCGCCTGCCTGGTGAAACCTATAGAGAGATAAACCAACCAGGCTGGCCTTTCTTTCACTTCAGAGAACCACAAACCGCACTTTTTTTCCCATTTAGCAATACAGTCTTGGTAGCATTTGCAGCTCTGTTGGATTCAACGCCTAATTATTCTATAAGCGCTGAACTTTAACTTAGGATCAATGCTTTGTATTACACTTTCACATACTATGCACTGCTTTTAACTTCTAGCAAAAATGATCTTGCCCTTTGATAGTGAACAAGGACAACTTATATTAAAATGGTACTTGGTATGACAAAATCGGTAGGGTTGAAAGGGACCTCTGGAGATCATCCAGTCCAACCCCACTGCCAAGGCAGGGTCACCTCGATCAGGTGTCACAGGAACCTGTCAATGTGAGCTTTGCATATCTCCATGACTTCCCTGGGTAGCTTTTGTAGTGCTGAGCCACCCTCAATGTAAAGTTGTTCTTCCCCATGTGAAGGTGGAATTTCTTGTGTTTTGTTCTTGAGTATGTGTGCTTTTATTTTGATGAGTACTCAGAAATTATTTTTTTAAAATATTCTACAGGTTTTCTCAATAGGAAAACAGAAAAGATGTTTGATATTAAGGCTTGGGCTGAGTACATCGTGGAGTGGGCTGCCAAGGACCCCTACGGCTTTCTCACAACTGTGATCCTGGCTCTCACGCCACTGTTTGTAATTAGTGCAGCGCTGTCATGGAAGCTTGCAAAAATGATTGAGGCCCGGGAACGAGAGCTGAAGAAGAAACAGAAACGCCAGGAGAACATTGCAAAGGCCAAACGAACAAAGAAGGATTAAATGGGCAAAAATGGCCTTGTGCAAGGAATCCACTTTTAAAATGAAATACTTGTACATTTTGTGTTGCAATTGTCCTTTGATACTTGATCCTGTTATTTCTTGAAGTATGAAATTTAATACTTCCAGTGTATTTTTTTCCTGCTGATTTGTGTTAAAATTTGCCCAAGCGACACTTGTTAATTATATTTACTACTTGTATTCTAGTGCAGGTTGCTTTTCTAAATTTGCATGTTAAATTAAAAAATTAACCTCTTGGTGGCTCTGGAGGTAGATTTTTTTTTTTTTTTTCTTAGCTGAGCTATGACTTAACAAGTATCTTTAAATTGTCAAGTTTAGGGGAAAATGTGAATAATAAACTGGATTACAGAAATGCAAGTTTTGACATACCTTGAGCAGACAAGCTAGCTATAGCATTAGTTAGCAGACATGACTGATTTAATTTAAGGTCACTGCATATGGCTGTGTGCCCATAGTGGCTGCTGCAGTGTCTTTGATGCTGCTGCTTGTCTGCAGAAATAACCTACCTTAGCTTTTCCTGTTTCCTGAACTACAAGCCATCAACAGCCTTTAACTTCAGCTCAAGTTCCAGGAAACTGCTTGTTCTTATTAACTTCATTTCTCTTAAGGCATTCATGTTCTATAAAATATAGTACTGTTGTTTGATCTTCCCTAACAATCACCTGAATACTCCACCTGTAACTAATTTGTTTTTGCCTTCATAAATTCTTTAGGCCTCAAAGAATAGCCATAAGTTGGGTGAGACCAAAGACCCAGGTGGCTTGGTGTTCTGCTATAGCAGATAGCTGTGCAAGGATGATGTACAAGCTGCTGACAGTGCTTTTGGTGACAGTAACCTCCTGGCTACCTTTGGTCTAAGACTTGAGTTTAGGTAGAATTTTTGTTCTCATGGCCCTTGAAACTTGGCTGCCTTACAGGTTGCAAGATGATGACATAGTCAAAAAACGTTTGTGTTGTAAATACATCAAAATTATTTAACCTTCTTTCCAGTTAATCTCTTCTTAATATAATTGATTAATTTTTCAAAGCCTAATTTTTTAGTAATAGTCTGTGGTGGCCTCTACGTAGTCTAGCTCAAAAGAGCTTGTAGCCATTAAGATTTACATTTTGCATATTTCTAAACAGCAGCACAGAGTTGTGCATTCTAGCAGCTACTCTTTGGTCAGGTTTAAAAATAAAACCTTAAAATAATACCATTGTTCAAATGAAGAGACCTACAGAGCTGGCTGACACCAAGGGGGATCAGAAGTGGGGAGTCTAACTGAAATTACTTTTAAGTAAATGTGAAGTTGATCCCCTTTCAATTTTGTTGGTGAAAGCAAGCATTACTAGATTATGATATCTGGGGATTTTATAATATGTGAGATTAAATCTCCATGTTTTGTATGCAGTGTTGTCAAATATGTATGTGTTCGACCTTTGATACCTACATAGCTTGAAACACAGGGAGGAAAACTGATGAGGGATACACTCCGTAAATAAATTTGATACTTTTTGAAAAAAAATTGTGTGGTCTTTATTTTTATTTGAAGTTCTCAAGCATCATCTCTAAGCAAATAATCTGCACATTTTATGTATCTAAATTATGGCCAAAATGATCTAATCATCTAGGGAAGTCCATGGATACACCAAGAATAAAAACTAATATTTTTTTAAAATATTCATGACAGTCCCTTGTCCGAGACCTAGTGTTATTTTCCAGCAGCTTTATCAAGTACTTCTATCTTCTATTATAGCAGTTATATGTATTTTAACTGATTTTACCCTGTGCAAATTGCTGTCTGCAAATCAAACATTCAAATATGTTGACTATTTTAAAATCAAACATTCAAATATGTTGACTGTTTTAAAATCAAACATTCAAATTTGTTGACTGTTTTAAGTTACACGACCATCTCTACGATAAATACACAGTGCGTAATCAGTGCAGTCTAGTAGTGATTCCTGTTAATGAAATCAACTTTTCCGTCTGCTTGCCAGCAGAAAGCATGCTGGCACTGCCAAGGGATTTATTCCAAAAAGACATCTTGGCCAAGGCTTTAGAAAATGTAAGTGTATAGACAACAATTCTTACATTAGGAACAGTTTTAAAACTAAATTAGACTTCAAGGAGAAAAGTAATTTAGACTTTAAGAAAATTTAGATAGTCTTTTAACTATGAATTCTTTTTCACTAAACCCAAACACTTTACATACTTTGTCATGATCAAGCCTATTTGAATAGTTCTGCAAAAATAACTGAAACTGCTTTAATACGGCTTTATTGTACACTAGTATATAACAGCTATGCATGTTGTCTGTTAAAATATTAATCCATTAAGAGTATCTGTCCATTAAATTGCTTATTTATTTTGACTACTATCACTGCCTGGTGGCATCCAGGCACCTGGCTGGAAGATATTTGCAGTGCTTGTGGGGTCTTGTGAGGGCTCCTTCTTTCCATAGTAAGGGGCAGACGCGTGGCCTTTAACCTGAGTATGACTTGGTTCAGCAACAAGTCCTTCCTCATACTCTTTGGCCTGAAGCAGCTTATCCTTTTCAGATACATCCTTGACTTTCTGCTTCATTTCTTCTCTATAATTTTCATTCCTAAGAATTTCCTAAAAACACAGTAGAAAGATAATTAAGTCAGAAGCAAATGCAATATACAGTGTTGCAAAAAACCGTTTTAAACAGTAATTTCTTAATTTTATAACCCACATTTGCAGGTATTAAAGTAAAATAAGATGTGGCAAAATTGTTTGGTTTTTCACAACTGCAAATTCAACCCTAACTGTATGTATTGTGGTGTCCACTTTACTATTCTATTGGAGCAAAAAGAAGAAATTAAGAAATTAAATACATCAATGAATGTGAAAATACATTAACAATAAGGCTACTTTTTGCATTGTTTCCTGTGTAGGAATTAGCTACAGTAGCTAATTATCATTTGCATCAGTTCCTGTAATTCACTATGCCTGTGGTGTTAGGTACCTGTGCTTCAGGGCACAGTTTTGGGAGAAACACATGTGCAACCTTTGGGGTCTTGCTAGTGCAAGACTACAAAATAAATAACTAAAATCACAAAATCATGGATTGGTCAGCTTGGAAGATAGTGCAGTGGGTCATTTGGTCCAACTTCATTCTACCTCCATGCTCCAGCAGGGTCATCCCAGAGCACATGGCACAGGATTGTGTTCAGATGGTGCTTGATTATTTCCGGTGAGGGAGACTTCTCAACCTCTCTGGTCAATTTGTTCCAGTGCTCGGTCACTCGCACAATAAAGAAATTCTTCCTCACATTCAGGTGGAACTTCCTGGGCATTGGTGTCTGTCCATTGCTTCTTGTCCTTTTGCTTGGCACCACCAAGCAGAGCCTGACTCCATACTCTTGATACCCTCCTGTCAGATACTCATAGACATTCATCACATCCCCTCTCAGTCATCTCTCCTCAGCTTTTCCTTGTAGGAGGGATGCTCCAGTCCCCTAATCAACTCCACTGCCCTCTACTAGATGTGCTCCAGCAGCTCCATGTCTCTGTTGTCCTAAGGAGCCCACAACTGGACACAGCACTCCAGGTGAGGCCTCACCAGGGCTCAGTAGAGGGGCAGGACCACCTCCCTCCACCTGCTGGCAATGCTCTTCCTAATGCCCCCCAGGATAGCACTGGCCTTCTTGGCCACCAGGACACGCTGCTGGCTTATGGACAGCTTGTTGTCTACCAGGACCCCCAGAGCTGCCTCCCTGCAGGTCAGCCCAGCCTGTGCTGGTGCCTGGGGTTGTTCTTCCCCATGTGCAGGACCCTGCATTTGCCTTTGCTGAATTTCAGAAGGTTCCTCTCTGCCCATGGCTCCAGCCTGTTGAGGTCCTCTGAAGGGCTGCACGGCCCTCTGGGGTATCAGCCATTGCTCCCAGCTCTGCATCCTCAGCAAACTTGCTCAGGAGGCATCTGTCCCTTCTCCCAAGTCACTGGTAAGTTAAACAGTCCTGGGCCCCGTGCTGAACCCTGGGTAACAGCACCAGTGACAGGCCTCCAGCCAGACCCTGGACCAGTGATTGATTACATCCAGCTAGATCCTGGGCCAGTGATTACAAGCCTCTGGATTCTGCCATTCAGCCAGTTCTCAATCCACCTCACTGTCCACTCATCCAGTCCACACCTCTTGAGTTTTACTACAATGATGCTGTGAGAGACCATGTCAAAAGCCTTGCTGAAGTGAAGGTTCCACTGCTCTCCCCTCCTCCATCCAGGTAGTTGTTTAATCATAAAAGTCAATCAGGTTGGTCAAGCATGACTTATCTGCAGTGAATCCGTGCTGACTATTCATGCTGACTTTCCAGTCATCCATGTGGATAGAGATGGCCTCCAGAATTAAGAAAAAGGCTGAATTCTTTTCTCCAGATTAGAAGTATACAGAGTTAAGGAGAAACTATAGCAGTACACTCCTCTGTGAACAAGAGACCATGATATTATTTTAGGAATTTAGGTGTTAAAATACATGTGGTACTGACAAGAGTTTAAATAGCAACTATGAACACCTAAGCATGCTTAAAAGGCAGTAATTAAAGAAAACCTTATGTAGGTTTTGCTGACCATGACTGAATGCCAGATGCCCACCAGAGCTTGTCACTCCCCTCCACAGCTGGACAGAGGAGAGAAAATATAATAAAGAGTTCACAAACTAAGGACTATGAGAGATCACGCACCAAATACCATCACAAGCAAAACAGACTCAATCCTATCACAGGATGATGAAGTAAAATTAAATCATAAAATCACCTTCCCCCTACCCTTCCCTCCTTCCCAGCTTTGTCTCATCCCTGTAGCAAGTGCAGAGACACAGGGAAGTTATGGGAGTTATGGTCAGTTGATCATATGTTCCTGCCATTGCTCATGGAGAGGAGTTCTTCCCCTGTACCACCACAGGATCCCACCCATAGGAGACAGTTCGTCAACTTCTCCAACACAAGTCCATCTCATGAGCAACAGTCCTCCCCAGACTGCTGCAATATAGGTCCCTTCCATGGGGTGCAGTACTTCAGGCACAGCCTGCTCCAGCGTAGATCTCCCATAGGGTCACAAGTCCTACCAGGAAACCTGCTCCACTGTGGGCTCCTCTCTCCATGGGTGGGTAGGTCCCTATCAGGACCCTGCTCCAGCACAGGCCTCCCACACGTTCATAGCCTCCTCTCAGGCATTCACCTGCTCTAGCCTGGGTCTTCCCCATGGGCTGCAGGTGGATCTCTGCATCCTCCTGGATGTCCATGGGCTGCAGGGCCACAGCTGCAGGGCCATGGTCTCACCCTGGACTGCAGGGGAACCTCAGCTCTGGTGCCTGGAGCACCTCCTGTACCTTCTTCTCCCCTAACCTGGGTGTCTGCAGGGCTGTTCCTCTCACATATTCTCACCCTGCACTTCTGTGAGCACAAAACTTCTGCAAAACTTTTTTAAGTCTCCTTAAATATATCATCAGAGAGGCATTACCACCATTTCTGATGGGCCCAGCCTTGACCAGAGGCACATCCATCCTGGTACTGGCTGGGACTGTCTCTGCCAGAATTGGAGGAAACTTCTGGCAGCTTCTCACAGAAGCCACCCTTGTAGCTGCCCTGCTACCAAAACCTGGCCATACAAACCAAATACACCTTATCTTAGAGGTACCATGGAAAGTAACCCCTTTTCTTAGTTCTTAGTTGCCTCTGTACTTAAATTCACAGATACACAGAGCAGAGGCAGAACCCTTTGCATACAAATGGAAATTGAATGGAAATACGCAAGTAATACACAAATGACTTTGCAAACTGAAGAGGGGTGAAAATTCTCACATGCTCCAATAGAAATATTGCCAAGCATTACAAGATCAAATTTTCAACTGTCAGTATAGCAAAACTTCTTTGTGGCATCTCCCAATTCTACCCTTGTTTACCACATGCCTATGTAAATCCACCACAACGTTATTGATTTCAAGGGGATTACTCCTATGGTGCTTGTATTAAATAACTATTAAGAAACAAGTAAAGCAATCACCTTTGTGATAACTGAAAACTGCATCATTGTCTCTGGTAAAACAATGGGAAGTGATTTATTGAAATACAAACATAATCTACTTACTGCGAACAGCTATTAATTTAAAATCTCTTCAAGTGATTACTTCAACATAAAGTTATCTTAATCAGGTAAGAGCAGCTGTAACTAAACACCAAGTACTCCAAGTCCATTTTAAATGTTGATATACAATTGTTCTCTGGTTTTCAGACTCAAATAAGGCTCTTTTAATCAGCTTTCTGTGGACAAAGTATAATTGTGATAGAGTAAAATGAAAAAGTGGATCTTAAAAAAAATCCAAAACAGCATGAGAAATTATTCTTATTAGCAATTGCAAAAAAACACCAAACTGAAGTGACTTATTGAGAATTTTCTATAAAATTTACCAGGATAAAATTTTTCTACTACAAAATGCACACATTCATTTTTGGCATTAAACTCATGCCACAAACACATGAGTTACCACACACTGAAATCACTGGGTTCCTGTGCTCAAATTAAAGAAAATATTAATTGGAAATATTGGGTCAATTGGCATGTTAGAAAAACTGGGTCAAATACATTCTTACTTTGAGACTCCACTGATAAGCAATCCTTTACTGTCTGATTTGCTATAAAAAGTAACTAAGGGCTAAAAGTTAGTTTGTTTGTGGGTTTTTTTCTTTGTTTGTTTAAGTTACATTGTCAGGTTCAGAACACTTATATTCTCTCCTTCTTCAAGATGAATCACAGTGTTTTATAAGATGGCTATCTTTACTATAAACTGCCCCCTAATAAGCTTTCTGATAAAATATAAGTACATTAACATGTAATGTGCTCTGACCATTAAGGGAAGTACAAAATCTTTCCATCCAACCCAGAGAACACATTATCTATCAGATAGCTGCAGTTTTTAAAGGATTAGCTTGTTCTTCCAACACTCACTTTTTGTACAAATAAATTATATAAGTTGTTTGAACCAGCATTTCTGAGGAAATACATGGCATCAGAAATGTCCTTCAACATTTTTACTGAAAGAAAACTCTAAAAACTGGGGCTATGCTGCAAAACTAAAAAACAAAAAAAGCTTTAAGATATCCAGCCATATTTTAAAGCAGCTGAAATCCCTGTGTGCAGATGTTCACTTTAAAACGTATCAGCTCCCAGTATACAGAATAGGATACGTGTGATATGCCATGAGCTACGTCCAAATACATGTTCTGCAGCTTATTTTTAAGTGTAAAGTAAAACAAGACATTTTATCACTGCAGGTTGTCCAGCTTTGGTGATTATTTTATGTTGTATGAGGTTTTTAACACCTCTGACTTTGGAGCTGTGTGTCTTTCTTCCTTAGGAAGGCAGAGTTTAAGAAAGTGATGTCTAAGGTTTTCTTGAAGAACATTATTATTAAGGAAATACCAAAGTAGCCCTTTGTGGAGTTTGAGGCAGCTGTTTTTCATCCACAAAACTGCTGACTTCTGCATAATCTGACATCTTAGTATTGGTAACAGCTGCATGATCAAAGAATGAAAGATGGCCTGCTCCTAGGAGCAACACAGCTCTAGACATGTTGCTGTCTTCCAAGGGTATTTCTGCAAACAGCATCTGGCTGTATTTCCTGCCACCAGCATGAAATTTTCACTTCTGTTACAAACTATGTATTTTTCGAAGCTCTCAGTTAACTCCAGCAACTGAGCTGTATCACAAAGTATCCTCTGTGGTGTGGAAACTGTATTCACCTCCACTCCACAAAAGGAAAAAAATCTAGACAAAGGATTTTAGACGCCTACCTTTCTGTACTGGAAGAGCTGCCTTGTAGGGTAAATATCGGCAATGCAGTGTTCTTTTGCTCTTAAATACTCCCATATTGTCACTTCTTTCCCCTTCCTGAAAAAATGAGTAGCCTTACAGAATGAATAAAATGAGTTCCTCTTGGAAGGAAGATGTCATGAATACAAAAGAGGGTTCTCTAGACACACTCATTCCTTCAAGTGGAGTCTGGCTCAGTAACCAGTCTTTGCTGAACACTTCTTGATATTCTTCTCCACAGACAGATAGTGGTACTGAACCCTTTCTATCCTGCAGCACCAGCTGAACCTCACACCCTGAGGAATCAGCCCTCCCCTCTCTGTGTGCCCCTTGGCCCTCCAGCCAGCCATAGTCACACCAGCACCTGCGTCCCACAAAACATTTTCAAACTCCTGAGCACAAAGTCATGAACAGAGCTCTAAGGATGCAGGCAAATGCAGATATGCAGTACCAATGTATAGTTTCTAAGGGGCAGGGTTTAAGGATTATTTTAACAGATTGACACTTTCCAGAAGGTTTTCTGAACAGCTAACCCTTTAATTACAAGGTTTTTATTTATTATTAATTTTGAAAAAAATGTCACCTTTCTTTTTCAGATGGGTTTGTATTTTGATTAAATTAGAAATAAATAGCTTCTCTATGTTGTCTTAGAAACTATTTCAACTTCCCAAGTTACCATAAGTTGAAACACTCATGATTTCTCTTGATTTGCATCTTGTTAGCTAGTTACTGTTTGATGCCAGAACTGAGAAACAGTGGACAGATTTTTTGAACTGTAGATGGTGCAATTCATAGAATACTCACATTTTGTGTCTAGTATGAATATTTTATGTTTAATAATGAATTAACTTGAACTTAGAACTCTGCCTGTTAAAAATTCATACCTGTAGGTTGACAAAAATGTAAAAAACAACAAATGGAATGAAAAAATTGTTTCGGCAGTTAAAAACAATTAATATAAGACAATTTAACATGTCAGAATTTTTTTTCATTATCAAATTAACTGAAACTTGGGCAAAATGCTAGAAGTTAAGCTGAATCACCATTTTTTAGAATATCACCAAATGATTAAACTAAACTCCGTTTTCCAGTTTGACAAGTTAAATAGGCAAGATGAGATAATTGGCTATTATATCATATTTTAAGAGTAGGAGGCAGAGAGAGGACCTCATCTTTGGGAAGCATTGAATGTTCTGATCCAGGGCAGATCTTGATAACTCAGCAACTGAACATGAGCCCAGCACTATCAGATTGGGAATGAGAAATAATGTGGTAAATGAAAAGCTGTCGCTCCATGGCAAAAACAGAGGAGTAGTTTGAAATAGAAAGGCTTATCTGGATTAGCTAAAATAGTTATTTAAATCAAACACTGACTCAAGTGACTGCTAATTTTGTAAAGAACCCACACTAAATAACCTTGGTCCATCAACAAACAACATTAATGAAATCAATTTAAGATTTGCTTTATGCAGGTTCAGTTCTTGAGCAAATCTCTGATCAGTTACAATATTTAGTTTTACATGCAGTGCTAATACCACATTTACTACCATGCTAAATCAGTTAAATATTAATTATAACTCACAGTAATTTTTGTTTAAATTTAATCTACAGACAAGCAGTGCTTAGTATTACTGAAGTACTACAGTGCTAGATATGAACTACAGAATCTCTGGCATGAACTGACATAATTTCTAGGGCACCACAGTATAGCACATGTGTTTGGTAAGAACATGTAGCAAAAGGCAAAAGGAAGACACACCAGACTGTAAAGCACATCACCAACACATGGAGACAGTAGGGGACTGTGCCTTTATTTTTACAGTTCTGCCAAGATATTTGTCCACAACTACACATATATTCAAGATTACCGATGAGACTTTGTAGAAGCAGCAAAAAACACAAACCAGCCTGGCACCACTGCACTCTGCCCTGAATAAAGGGCAACGCATAGCCCTGATCCCCACAGAGCAAACAAGGAACTGTAGCTGTGACTCTGTCACCGTTTGGCCCTTGCTTTCCCTAGTCTACATATGATGTAATTTGTACCAGCCCTTTCCTGGTACGCTTCCCTTTGCTCTGCATCCCTGCTCAGCTGTGCTGTCAGTGAATCAGGACACAGAACCAGTGCTCCAGGCACTCCTTCCCACATGGATAGGAGCAGAAGAGCAGCAGAAGCTCTTTCCTCTGCTGCCTTGGAATCTGAAATGGGCAATCTAGAAGCAAAGGGACAAATTGTGCCCCAACACTCCCCTCTGGAGGTTGGGCAAGCAGCTATATTTCAAACTTGAAGAGAAAGCAAAAATAAACAAGAGGAAAAAATCCAAAATATGATGGCTTCTGCAAATGCTCAATTTATTTTTTTCATTGACTATGGCTACTCCCTTCTATTTAAGGGCTTCATAACTCAGTTCTTTATATTGTCAAAATTTATTGCCCTTTTGCACCAAATTATAATCCTCTTTGGAATCATGCATAATTTACCATGCAAAATGCTATTTAGTGCAACCTAAGTTATTGAATATGGCCCAAATCCTGGTTGTGATTCTGGACAACAATGGTGGGAAATATTTTGCTCAGAGACATGTTTATCCATGGCCTTTTAAAATATGTTTTTCCTTGAACCTGTTAATCATATTACAGCTTTTGGTGGCTTCAGACATAAATTACTCATGTGCTAAGCCCTAATCTCTATGTAAGAATGTAGAATCGCCGTATCAGTGTTCTCATTTTACAACTTCTCAGCTGAAGCGTCTGAAAGCAGACAGAGGCAGAACTATAAGATGCAATACCAACAGTGTCAAACAAAGCATTTTTCTAAACTGCATTCAATTCTCCTTAAAGGAATGTAAATTCTGTGTAAACTAATCTACATGAATGAACCTCCTTTTGATCATACCATCTCTCAAATAAGTAACACTTATGATCAAACAAGTGGGAAGAGTGGATATACACTGTGGGAACATTTAATTTCAATGTAATTATTTGGGGGTTGAGAGGAAGAAACCTTATGCTTATTACAACTTACTGAAGTATCTTTTTTCCTCACTTGACAAGGAGCTTGCCAAAACAGATTATTATGGATACCCTAGAAATAGTTTGAAAGAATAGAGGCATCATCACAGAAGTTTTTTTTTAGCTTTTCACCTTCTATCCAACTGTGCAATTCAGAACTCACTGAATTTTGTTACTGTGTAACAAGTACATACTGCATGAGAAAAGCAGCCATTTACTGTGGTTTTCAATTTCAAACTATTTTCAGGATCTTGATGGTAATTAAAGGAACATGCAATTCTACTTTACTTCCCATGAAATATTATTATAACACACATATACAGAGCAACAGAGAGGTTTCAGTTCAAACTGAGATTTGCAGTTGTGCAGCCCAGTGTGTGCTACAGAGGAAGCAGCTTCTATATCAACAGGGAAGTGCTATCTAGTACAAAGACCTGTGTACACAAATATGTGTTACTATGGGTTCACATCTACCACTTTAAGGATACCATGTTGGTGAGTTCAGAGATAAACCACATTTCCCTCCATACCAGTTTCTCTCAGCATTGCCATAATTGCAAGTTTCCTCATTAGTTTTCTGACATCCCAAGGAAGTCGGTAACTTTATTTCTGTCTCCATTCTACAGACATAGTCTTAAATAATGCCAAGTTTCTCAGATACAGTTGAACCTAAGGACATTGTCTGAAGCAGTGGGTAGCTAAAAGATCTGTTATGGGAGAAAATAAGGATTAGATTTCTAAATATATTTGGGTATCTTGTGTTACAGATGGCAGAATTCTTTAAAAGCCTCTACAAATCCGATGCCCTCTAAAATAAGAAAAAAAAAATCAAATAGAAGTTAGGCACAGAAAGGCCTGAAGAGAGGTTGCCTCCTTGTCTTCATGAGCATCTTTTCTTTCCTTTCTAAACAAGATGTGAAAAATCCAAAATAGAAAGATGCCAGGTTTACACTTCTGTATCCTGAAGGAAAACTGAGGGGTAGGGGCATATGCAAGACAGCACATTTACATTTACCTTGGAAATTTTTGGATGAGCTATACAGAAGGTGGACTATGGCTCAAAGAATGGAAGAGAATAGCATCTCAAAGAAATAATTTCCATGGATGGAACATCCTTTCTATAAAACAACTGCTATATCTCAAGACAACTTTTCTTATTAAATTCTGACAACACTAAAGCTTAGCAGGTGGAATAATACACATGTAAAGTGATAAATTACTAAATCTGCTTCCACAAAATAGCATTTGATTAAAATTATTTTAATATTAGTAGCCTTTAAAACATTTTCATTAATTTAAAACTGTAATGTCCTTAGACAGTGACATATTTCCTACTTGCCAATACACTTGCTACATACACCTAATTTCCTATATACATAATAAAGAAATGTATCAAGAGCCACACAGGAATAAAGGTAATGATTTTCCTAGGCCAACCATATATGATCATACTCAATACACATATAAAGGGACAGATGACAAGATGCTACAGTACTGCAAAAATATTTGTATTCAAGCTCAGATTCTCACTGTTATTAAGGAGTATATGTACTGTACACATGCTCAGGTAGGGCAAAGGCGTGATCCAGAATTCTATATCAAGATAGATTCCCTGATTACCATAGGAACAGAGTATGTTTGAGCAGAATATAAGAAACAATGTGATCTGCACTAATTTGTCAAGTTATCACTCATCATAACTGAGCTGAGACTTGGCATATTTCAAGCTGGAAAAAAATCAACTGTTAACCAGTATCCCAGAAAATTATTTTAAAACCCAAGGCTTCCAACATTATCATTCCTTATGTAACTGGCCAGGTTAGAAATAACCAAGGTGATGAGCAGCATTCATGAGTTATGTTGAGCCAGATACAGAAGGCCAAGTGACTTCCTTCAAAAATGGGGAAAAAGGGATGGGCACACAAGGAGGAATGAAACCATTAGGGATGTGGTACATTTAACACTGCACAAGCTGACTTGGAGTATTCTTCCATTAAGAAAAAAAACAAATCAGGAAAGAGAAACTAAAGAGAGAGGTAAAGCAACTTCTTCTGAGCAAAAGTGAAAGCTTTATAATGGAAACAAGCAAACAAACAAAAAAAAAACAGTTAGGTGTTTGTGGAAGAAAGAATGGCTTGAATACAAAATATGATCAAGTCTCAAGAAAATCATCAACAGACTTAATTTGATGTCACGACCCAATTATTCTGACCACTATGAGGGAGGAACAAGTCACATTTGTTCTCACTTAAATGACTGACATGTCCTGATGATTATGAATGACATTTTGTTAGCCTACAGTATTTACAAAAGAATTGGTTCCCAACATGTGATCACTGTGATCAGTAAGATCCAACTGCTTTGTGAAGCTGTATCTCTGCAGTATTTTCAATTAAAAATTCATCATGAAAACTGGTAACCTGAGTAGTTGGGCAAACTTTATCATCACTAGCCAAGATATAATAAAAGACAAGATAGAGAAATATAAAAAAACCCATATATAAGATTCAAAAGGGAGATGGTAGGCTAACAGAAGTAGAACAGAAAATGTAATAAAGTTTAACATATGTCATTTGATATTAGAAAGAAAAAAAAAAAATGAAGGGCAAAGGACAGGAAAGAGAGGAAAACCATTCAAAAATATTTTTACAGACTGCAAAGGTAGAGACATGGGCACAGCTCCAGAAACTTACGCTTTGGGAACTTTAGGGCTGTTACAATAAGATGCTGACAGCAAAATGTCATTAAAGCAAAACTGTAAAATTTGTGGGCTTTACATCCTTTCTCAGAAATAGTCTGGTCTCATGAGAAATACACAAAAGAACATAGAGATTTGTTATACAGGGTTTCAACATGGAATATGCCACAAATATTCCCTTCTTTCATAGCTGTCAAACAGTAGTTTACCATACCACCTTTACTGTCAAAAGGGGAATATAATATGGAATAGCAGCCAGTAAAGTTTATGTAGCTAAAACACTAAAGCAAATCAGCCCTACAAATAGGGACCAAACAATATGCTATATGTGCTTCATTACTATAATTATATTGAGATGCAAGGGTTTGTGCCAGTTTCAAATTAGGAGAAAAGTAGATCATATATAGCACCCCTCACTATTCTCCGTAATAGAGAAAAAAACTAGGCTTTACTATAATATATTAAAAATATGACTGGCGTACTCTTTTCAAAATATTAGGAAAAATTTTTAACATACATATATTGGAACTACTTTTTCTTTCACAGGAAAAAACTATTTAGAGATTACTTGAAAAATGAACTATTTTCAAATTCCTAGTTTATAATTTCTGCTCTGTGATACGGTCAATGCAAAGCCCTGCAGGTGAACTACCTAGCTGCTAAATTATGTCTCAGATCTATTACCCTGCAAAACTAAAACTATAAGAAGTCCTGTAACTCTGAATGCACCAGTAGTCAGCAATCTTTCACTCTCCATAAATTGCTTTTTGTGGAAGGTAAAATATTTAGAACACTATTGTTCCACAGTTCTCTCACCTGGCTCACAGAAATGATAGAACAAAAGACACAACACCTCCCATCTTCAAGTATCACATTAAGTGGTAATTTCAACAATAAAAGTTGTTTGCATACAGTTGATATAAGCCAGAAGAAATTAAATTGAAGTCAGTAGAAACTTAGATGGAGTAACTGTTGTAGTATCAGTTCCATGGCTCTACATAAATAACTAGACTGGGGAGGAAAGGGAAAATATTTAAAAAATAAAAAACCAAACCCACATCTACTACTTCCTTAAATAGGTCTAAGGAAAAATTTAACTTAAACTTCTTTCATTCATGTAAGTTATTATAGTTACTATATAATAATAATTATATATATATATATATATATATATATATATATATATATATATATATATATATAAAAAATAGAAGTTATAATAGATGTATTATATTCTGTATTCTATATAATATAGAACATATAATATATAATATATCATATATAACATATCATATATAACATTATATATAAAATAATATATATTATATATAATATTATATATATCATATATCATATATCATATATCATATAATAGATGTTGTAATATATATATTATATAATAGAAGTTATAATATATATATTATAGTTCTTTCATTCATGGAAGTATTATAGTCCTTACTGTCTCTATAGCCTCAGTGGCAAGTGTGAAAGAGGGGCAGAGAGAATTAGTTGAAAAGCTGTATGTTGTGTAGGAGCTTGTTTCAATTACAAACTTCCCCAGGTCATCTCAACACACAGGTAGTCAGGACAACTTTTCACGGCCCAGGATGTTCCAGAAGATCTCAGTGACTAAATGGCTGGATATGCCAACATATCTTCAGGGATCTGAACCTGACACAGGTACTCCTGATGCAAGTCATGTGTCTGCCTCCTTGGGTGTAATTTTGAATCTTGTGCAGCAAACTATGTCTTCTCTCTCATTCCTAGCTGGTGCTTAGCAACTTATAATAGAAATGCTGGGCAAGTCATGTATGTGTATGCAAACTCATCAGCATGAAAGACACTGTGGGACATTTCTCTGCTTTCTCTTATGGAAAAAGACATAGCTGCAACTCCCTGTAGCATTAGCACTGCAAAATGCTAGCACAATTGGTTTTCCTGTTTTGATGAATCCACTGACAGCTGGGTTTGAAACCCACATTTTAGTATCAACTACCATGAAAAAACCTTACATTAATTAAAAGCTGTAGCAAAAATTTAAGATTTTTTTAATTGAAGAGACTCTTCAATTGTTATGATCATCTTAAAGAACCTATGTATATCATCTTAAAAGAATTCATAGAGAATGACTAAAGAATAATGGAGTTTATTTTACTTTTCCAGGTGTTAGATATCTAGTCAGTGTGTATTTTCATCAATTAGGCAAGGAACATACTAAATTGTCCTCCACAAGTGCCAGATTACTGCACAGATAAGTTCACTATAAATTAATTATGGTAGTTTCATTTCAACAGTTGAAAATT
Organism: Vidua macroura; assembly: GCF_024509145.1. Lineage (NCBI taxonomy): Eukaryota > Metazoa > Chordata > Aves > Passeriformes > Viduidae > Vidua > Vidua macroura. The sequence continues at coordinate 31,190,769 of NC_071611.1, forward strand.
TAAAGACATTTCATCTCACCTCAATGGTGGGTGGATCGTCTCTCTTTTTTCTTATCCATGCTGAAAAAAAAAAATCAAATGGATTATTTTAAAGAGCAAAAATGGTATTAAAACTCAAAATTATTATTAATTTGTAACAGAAAACAAGTACTTATGAAAAAAATTACAAGAGAATTCACCACAACCTGGCAAACCTGTCATTTCCCAAAATGTAGGCAACAAGATGTTATTTCCTGTTTCAATACTCAGTCTTCAGAGAAGGGAGGGGTGGGGGATGCTGTCACCTCTGTGTGGAGACCTTGGGCATGGTTTACATACCACCTTGGCTGTGAAAACAGGGCTTAAAAAGCAGGGCTTATGTCACAGGCTTATTGTTGAGCTTGCAATAGAGAGTTGAGGTACACCCTGAGAAAATTACAAGCTGAGTGATGGAAAGTAAACAGCCTTAGACCACTCTGGTGAAAAAGGATTCCTGTAAATGCTTCAGACATTATTAAAACTGAAAACTTTTTTATGCTGCTACCAGATAGAATTCCTTTACGGATATGAAAGGTACAGCCCCAGACCTGACTGAGGGACTGCAGAGCCTGGACTGAACACATCATGTGGCTCTGTGGGATTACTCACTGCCAGGAGGGGTGGGTACTATGACTGGGGAAGGATCCCTCCATCTCAGTTAATTCATGCTGGAAAAGACAGCAGAGGAATGGAGGAACAAAAGCAGTGGCGATGACAGCTGTCCTGTGGCTCAGTTTTTCTGAATGAGATCCACAGACATTTGCCCACTCCCATCACTAACACTGCTGTTAGCTGGGACTGCCAGGAGGCAACAATCCAGATACCACATTGCAGACACTGACAGGTCTCACTTTGTAGTCAATGAATTGATAGAGAGAGCTCCAACTATTACAGACATTATTTAGAGGAATCACCTGACACCACTTTTTAGAAATACCACTACAGTAGCATTTTTTCATGCCTTCTTAATCTACACAATTTATAGGTTCTTGATTGGACAGAAGAAATTTGCCTTTTCTACCCATATTTTTCAAATTAATTACCAGCAGAATTCAAGTAGCCGGTAAGGAACAGAATGGCAAACATAAGGAAAGCCACTTCCAAGTGTTGAGATGCAGCAAAATTTTATTTCATATGTTTGTTTGAGTAATTAAGATTTTTGTTACTATGCTTGAAAATTAGAGCAAAAATAACATGTTGCTATAACCCCCTCAAATTCCTGGCCTCACCTGTTGGCATCTATAAAGTTACAGAAATGCTTTAAATAGTAAATATTCTATATTTTAATTTTCTAATACCATCTGTGCTGTATTTTGAGGGGAACCAGGGAATGATTTAGATAAGCCTAAGACACTAAAACCTGCACAGAGTCATAACATCATCTCACTTCTGAAAATGCAATTACATAGAAGATGAAACACCAACATCATGGCTTCAGCAACTGGTTTTAGGGAGAATAGCTTTCAATTAACATATGAACAAAGGGACACAAAATGGTAGATCATCTTGGAATTTAGCCAGGATGGCAGGGCCAATAGCCTTGGTTAATGGTAAAGTTTAATGGTAAAATACCTGTAAAGATATGAAGCAAGGTAATACTTCTGGTTCTTGTCTATCAGATGCCCAAATTCTGAAGATATGTACTTTTAAATGTCTTTCTCAAACTACTTTTCTTAAAAACAGTCCCTGTCATCTCTTCTCAGCATTCCTAACAATAGGAATAGATCTAAATCTATTGTCATTGTGGAGAAGTGACAGAGCTATGAAGCATCAACATCACCCCTTCTGTAAGTTTTATGTCAGTGGAAAGAAAAACAGCCCAATAATGTAACTCAAAATACAACTAAGTGACTTTCTATTAAATCTATAGAAGAACTATAGAACTTTTTGCATGTACCTGTAGCACTTAAAATCATTCAGATTTGACAAGGATTTCAAACTGCAAAATCTGGCAAGATGAGAGATTAAACTGTCACTTCTCAGCTGGCAGCTTTGCATATGCTCTGTAATAAACCAACCATGCTATTAAAGAAAATCTTATCACATAAGCATTTCCTCCTGAAGGAAGTTACCTTTGTCCATACTTAGCAACAGTTTCAGATTACTGAAATACTTGGCAACAACATTCAGCAAAAAGCAAAAAGTAGTAGAGATTTCACATATAGCAGTGTGTATACTAGACACTAATCAATAAAAGATACAGCTGGAGAAAAAAAGGGAAAAATAATAGTTCAAAATGTGTCATAAAAAGTAAAGCTTTAAACTATAAAAATTTAACAGATTACTTGCAACAAAGTATCATCTATCTTGCCATGCCTTGCTTCTGACCAGTGGAAGGACAGTACCACTGTTTTCAATCCCACAGCTCTCAATAGGTAAAAATTGATTTACTTTATTTGAAATTGCAGTATTTTCTTAAAACACCAGCTGCATTTTAATTTCAGATGATTATAATAACTGATCCCTAAAGAAAAAAAATTGAAATAAAAATTAAGCTGCAGTTATAAAGTACTCCTGAAATATAAATATTACAATAGATTTTCTTTCAAGAGTACCTGTGACTTTCAGTTGTTCTTTGACTAATGATTTTCAGATGAATGGAATACTTCTAGTAAATTATTTTATCATTTAATTATCTACCTCATTTAAAAAGCTGCAAACAAAACAGTGAGGGGTAACACAATCACATATGTCCTGTGAACAGAGGCTGTGAAGTAAGGACCAGTCCACAATACATTTTCATTCATTAACTGAACTCAGTACCAACACTCAAAAGCAAAGAAACAAACTTTAATGTAGGAAGATTTTTTGTATCAAACGTTCTGTAATAGAACTGTATGCACACCGTTTTAACACTGTGCTCTTTTTCTTTCTAGTTATAACAACACTTGAATACTTTGTTTTATTGGAGCTATTAACCTTCCTGTTTTCTAATAAATGTCAGGAGTACAAATCTTTTACAGCTTAACGGTACATAAAACTTGTTGGCACAAATATTGATACTATTTTCTGAATTACTACAAGTAAACTAATTTTAATATCTCTCATGAACTGCATAAGAAAGTCATTATTTAATCAAAGATTTCTTCACTGTCATGTAGCTGAGGGAGGAATACAGTATTTTATAAAATCTTTTTATATCCATAAGATTTTGTTACATTTAACATTATCATATTCCTCTGTGCAAATCCATTTCTTAAATATTCTTCATAAAGTTCAAGATGAAAAAAGCAAAGAAAACATCATCTGATGTCAGTATATTTTAGCACACTGCAGTTTAGCACCCAATGGTTTTATCAGTCTTTCAAAAGAAATGCATTTTACTAATAATTCACCTGATGACTCCTTAATCTTTGGGGGTAAGAATGGGAGGATTCTAATATATTTAATTCTCACCAGTTTTTATGTGGTTCTCTTTAAGACAGGAAGATTTTTAAAAGCCCTTCAAATCTTTGACTTTTAAGTTATCAATAAAATTGTGAGTACCCAACACACGATTCATAAAAAGCACCAACACCTCATAACTCAGGTGTAAGAAAAATTCATGGTAGAAAGGAAGAATGAAGGTGTACAAAAATATAACCAATTTCCTACTGTGTTAGAACTATGTTTAACAAAATTCAAGTAAATATGTTGAATTTTATATATTTTGCATTCTCTTTGGAAAATATATCTATGTATACAGTTGAGTAAAGAAAAAGCTCTTGTACCTTTATGATCTGCATTACACCTTTGGTGAATGCATTTTTAAATTACTCAACAGCTTTACACCATAGTCAAATATTTGTTGATGGAAACAAGGTAGGTAGGTGCTTTATTACATTTTATTTGAACAACATATACACACACATATATACATATACTTAATTAAAAGTTGACAGTTATAGCTGGGAAACATATTTATATTACATTCCCATTCCCCAAGATAACAAAACAGAATGCCTTCACCATTGTCAGCCAAGATGTTTTAAACCTGGCAGAGAAGGTAACATGAAAGTACTGACTGCAACCAGAATATCTTCCCTTCCCCCCAAATCTTTGGCAAAATGAATCATTGCCTCCATTTAAAACTGTTGCTTCTAATTTTATCTTCATGCACTCATTTTAATTCCACTTTTGTCTAAAAGGAATTTTGCAAGTAAGCTGGACATTTCCTACCTTGAGACATTTGCATTTTTTCATCAGCACTCATTTGCATTCTTATTAGTATGCATGAAATTTTTATTGAACTTTAAGACTCCTACTGGCAGATAATACACTGCAATGGCCATAAAAGTGAATATGCAAATTAAGACTCCCATTAATCACTAAATGTTACCAAGAAAAATGAAAGAGATATTAGGAGTAGATGCCAATAAAATGCTGTATGAAGCATGCCATCTCCTGAATCTCTGTGGTATGCAAAATTACAGATCTCCCGTCATGAGCACTACTGACATGTCTTGAGGAGGTAAAGTACACATACTTCAGTATGTGAACATTCAGAACTAAAATACAGAAATGTTATCTGTTGTGTGCATCCATACTGCCTATGGAAAAGTAGGCACTCACACTTTGAAGTAAAATATAAGAGACTTCATTGAAACAAAAACAGGCAATATTTGTATTATTATTGTATACAAATGTTTGTATATGGATTGCATTCTAAATTTAAAACTACAGTACAAGAAGAAATACAATTTTGGATTTTTTAAATTGAAATTAATTGAATTTTAGATGTACGAAGAGACAACACTGAGGATAGCATAAGGGATTCTGTTTTAGCTTTACAAAAGCCTTAATGGACATTTCAGAACTTTTTGTAAAATTCAGGAGTCTGAGAATATAGATAATTCAATCCTGCAGACCACTTAAAATTAACATCTTTAGGATAAAATTTCCAGACAAGTCCTTCAGGAGTAAAACCTTGGGCTTGTATTCAGTAAACTCCCAGGATCAGTACACAAGAGTGTACTGACTCTCCAGAGTCAAATAAACAGCTTGCACAGCTTGAGTCTGTCATCTAGATGATGCTTTATAGCTTTCTACTTGGTCTCCTTTACTTTATTACATATTTAAAACTTGATAAACACAGCACCAGAATCAGTTCCTTAGGTTACCAGCTGTCCAAGTTGAATGTCTTAGGTACAGAATGAGATTTAACTTGTCCCCTCTTCCAATTTCTCTACAGCCTGTTCCCACTCCTTACACTATTCTTTGTCCCTGGTTTCATGGATGTTCTCTTCAGAGAAGTGATGCCTGTAAGTATTTCCAGGGATGGTACTTTTGTTAATTTTGGTCATAAGGGGTTTCTTTTTCTAGTCATACAGTGAGTCATATACTTGTGCAGGGTGACAAAGAAAGGGAAAGGGTGCTGGGATGACTGCTTTTAAATGAGGTGGCCATTTAGAATTGTCCACAAGTAAAAAAACCTGAGTCCTGCAGAACAAAGACGGTACAGGTAAAAGGAACTTTCTACAGGTCCCAAGAAAAAGAGGAGATAAGGCAACAGACTCTTTAGCACAGTCCTAAAAGTGAAAAGCCTGAAAGGAAAAGGAAGGAGAGCCAGCAGAAACTTGAGCAGAGGCCATGAATGTCAAAGTACATACTCAGGGTTTGGAGAGGAGACCCCTGGAGATATAAGTGTGTGCCCAGCAGAGTCCAAGAGCAAAGAGAAAACAAAGTAGGAAATATTAAATAAGATTCTAACTTTACATTAATCTTTTACTGTTCAGAGGAAACAGCAAGTATTTTACAACTCCTTCTGCAAAGTCTCAGGCTATTTGCTGGAATGATCAGCATCCATAATAGCATGAATTATACGTGAGCACCCACAGAAAGAATGTACTGGGATATTTTCAAGCACCTGGACAGAAGACACATAGTGAAAGTTCAGCACAGGTCCTGTGGGCCTGGGAAACTTCTAGACCAATGTTAAAGAGGAAAAAATTGGGACAGAAATGTAATGAGCATTTCAGCAGAGTGTCTAAAAATCTTGAATTAAACTTTTCTTTCTCAGATAACTGGCTTCTGTAGTAGTATTTGAACAATCTACACTTTCCATTCCTTCTCATTTTTAACTAATTCAGAATTTCTTTTTTACAGAAGGCAAAAAAGAAGTAACGATGTATTGAAATTCAGAGCATCCTACATCCCTCACACCCCACAATATGTAGCCAAGACATAACAGTTCTTTCAACAGCTTCTATGCCCACAGCAGCCAGTGGTGGGCTTCGATGCCCACCAATTTTGTCTTGTTAAAATTCTACATCCATAAAACCACTTGCAAAGGTTAGACTAGCATTGGACAAAAAAGTACAGGTTAGCCTTTTTTCCAGAATTCCCCTCTTTATCTCTCAGAAGCATACACTACACACCCTGGCACCCATGCTTAATAAATGCATTGGGAAAAAAGCATGCATGTATCTCTTCTTTCTAGAGAAATTCAGTAGTGTTGTGGTTGAGGAATGGTACTTGCCAGTTTACTTCTCCCACAAAAGCTCCCCAAACCACACTGCTGACTGTTTGCTCCCTCTCCCCTCCTCTTCCACCCTTCCCTAGTGAGGGTGGCCAGGGAGGAGGATGGGAGGCAGAAAAGGCAAAGATCACGGGGTGAGATAACAATTTACTGGAAACTGCAATGAGATAAGAAAACAAACATATATTGACACTAATAATAAAAGCATACAAAAGACAGAGTAATTTACGTGCAAAATGCTCACCAAGAAAGATGTGAGATGACCACAGCCATGTTTTTTCCCAAGCAGAAGCCATACCTTTCTTCTCAGAAGCCAGAGTCCCCTTCCCCTACTCCCAGCAATAACCTAAGGTGCTAGTGTATAACATCTGGATTCTGGCCACACCCTGTCAGCCACACCCTCTCCTGGTGATTGCAAAAATTAACTCCGTCCTTGGCCAAAATCAGGACAAACACTTAATAGAAAAAGACTATTACTCAATCTGCAAACTGCAAATTTTCCTTTCCTCTGTGAATTCTGTACTGACAATGTATTTGTATCTGCTGACAATATCACAAAGAGAAAACCTCACAGTTACAAAGATGAGGAAGTTAAGGAATAAAACTGTAAACATAGGTCATAACAACAGAACTGAGCAGTTAATCGCTTCTTCTCTAAAACAAATCTGAACAGGATGCCTTGATTTGAAAAGTGTGTCTCAGGTCTGGCAGCTGTAGCTTTTTAGGCAAGTCCATATGCCCTTGAGGGTACGTGGTATTTGACTTCAAGGTCTTGTCACACACGACATTGCAAAAATCTGCAACCTTCAAGGCATCACACTGTCAAATTCCATGGATTTGTGCTAAATTTCTGAAGAGAGATATAGAAGAGGTTTTTAGTGCTACACAGATCCCAACAGCATGAAGCAATGGGTTTGTACAGCAATTTGGTTGAACACTGCAGTCTAAGACCATTTGTGAAAGGATTATTAGCCCACACCCATCTGAGACAGTCTGACTGTCCATGTTGTGTTCCTGTTAATTCCAGACAAGTGCAGACAGAGACTACTGAATTGTCATGGATGAGAATTCCTTCACAGGAGAGCAGAGTTACCTGAAGCTTCATATATGCTTCTTGGTGTCTATAGTGCAGTGTTTGCATGACAGTCACAGAGAACTAAGATGAGCTCTAATTGATAGCTAGAGAACTTTTGGATAAGGAAAAAGACCTTCAGAAAGCTGGATAAATAGCATTCATCCATTCAAGCACCAGATGATTTTGTTAGGACAAGCCTATCAGGTTGCTACTCTCCTTCAGAGGATGGCTCTCTTGGACTGACAAAGAACCAGAAACAACTAGAGTGAGACTTGCCAACCCCCTGTGGGTACTGCAGCAGAAGACAGAAACTGTTGACACTGTGGTGTCACTGTAGCTGGCAAACACTGCCAATAGTGTTGAAACACCTTCCAGAAGCTTTCTGCTCTAACTACTAGCCTCAGTTGATCACAGCAAAAATCCTAGGACTTAGTGTAAAGACAACGATAAAAAACAAGATAAGAATGTTTTCTATTTCTCTACTGACTCCATGAAGGGATATAATGGGCCTGAAGTTTTTTCTTTGTTCAGTATCATCTCCCTCAAAGAAGAGCATCAAGCATAAAGGAAAGAGAATGAGGTAAAGCAAGTATACTAAGACATTTGTTCCAAACATGTTGTAGACTCAGTTCATTTGCAGCTCATTGACAAATTAAACCACAGTAATATCTGTGTATAAGAACACTTTTTCTTCCACCGATACTTTTAACCTCTTACTGAACTTATGCAAACTTTCAGCAAGCAGAATAGTCAACGACGAGGAATTCCAGAGCTTAAATACATACTGCTTAAAATCTGCTTGCTTTAAACCTACCAACTTCTGGGAGATGCCTAGGTATTTTTCTCTCCCAAAAGCATGCTGAGTAATGAGTAGCTTCTATGTTCTATTTCAGGGATTACCTTGCTTATGCTGCAGAGTCCTGGATTTTAAGTCACATTTAACCGCACACTTGGCTCAAGCACCTAACATCCTCAAAGACCAACATATACTCTTCTTGTTTCTCTCTTTCTCCAAGAGCTGATCAGGAAATGTGTTAACTTCCCTGAAATGTTTATTGTATCACAAATTTTCAGACAAGAATTTAATCAGTAGCAGCTGGACAAAATGGTTACTTATTAAACAGGTTCTCCAACTCTCTACTAGATTGCACAAGGGAGAGAATAGGAAACCAAATACACTATAAAAAAAGCAGCCCCATCACCATTGACCTACATATTAACACTGCAGTGAAGGAATAATAAGGAAGTTTTGTTTTATTTAATGCACTTCATGCTGGTTATTCAATCAGATCCTCCACAGGCACAAATATTTTCACATTTAATAGGAATAAGTAATCTCCACATAGGCTTTACTTTCATTAAGTACTGACTTCTCAAACAAAATTTATCCTATTTTTAAAGAGGTTACTTTAAGAATTCATATTGTTATGCAGTTAAATAAAAACCTGCCTTACTTAAAATGAAAGATAACAAATGACTCGTTCACATAGTCAGGCTTTCCATTAAAAATACAGAGCCTACATTCAATGGCAAAATTATCTTGAAATAAAACCAAGATATTTACCTTCCCATTCTACTGGAAAGTCACCAATTTGATACTGATATGCTTCACGATTTACTGCTTCTACGAATCTTCTTTCTGGTATAATCTGCCCTAAAGCAGAAAAAAAAAAGAAAGAAAAATATATATTTATATTATCTATTTTATATATAATTTTATATAGCTATATATATAATATTAAAATATTTAGTTATACTTATATATTTTTATATAATAGGTATTTTATATTATGTATTTCTATATATATTTATAATTGTTGATTGACTTATAATTTTGAAAAAAACTGTATTTATTCATGTGAGTGCAACGGCATACAGGATGAAAACAAAAAATTAAAATACTGGGAAAATCATTACCATCTAGGTGTCCATTTGAAACATTATATTTCAGTAACTTCAAGAAAAGCTTCCATGTTCTAATTTGAAGCTGACTTGTATTATTGATCATGAAAAACAGCATTCAAAGTTCACTGGTTAGGTCTACAAAGCCATGAGGCCACATCATCTCCAATCACTGGCTTCTGCCCTGTGTTTGTGCAATTTTTCATAACTACCTATAAACTAAATCTTTTCTTTGTTAAAAACCAAAAACCATAAGGTAGGAATCTGATAGGGAACAGTATATTGAAAGGGGAGACAGCGTGGGGAACCTGAATCTACATCCCACATTCTGATTCTATTACTGCTGAAGAAGAATTAAAAACTTTAAGGTGGTACACAGCAGATTGACTGTCAGATATTATGCTACTGTGTTGAGAAACAGTATTTTAATTTGCTTTTTAAATTAGCAGGTACTGGAAATATATGCAAGGTTCCCATCCCTCATCGGGAAAAACCTAACAGTATTCCCTAGGCTCTTTCTACCAGCTTCTTCTCTTCCTGGGGTGCTGATATGGAGAAATTTGACATTTTGAGGAAACACTAAGTATATCTGCATAAAATATTTTATTTCATAATGAAGTGATTAATGCAGTTCATTCCTTCAGTGTGTTTTCAACAAGTATTTCAACTGAGTTATTTTAAAACTGATACCAGTTGGCACTTGGAAACATTAGTAGCTAAACTCAAAACAATTATTTATTATTAAGTATTTAATACAGTAAAATAACTTGTATATAATGTGAAATTCCTTTTTTAAGATTTTTCTTTAGCTTTATATTTTATTTTTAAGCAATGCAACATTTTATTTTTTCAAGATATGCCATCAGGCAAAGACTATTGTGTAGAATGCCTTCATCTTCAAAATTAGATATTTTAATCAGTGTTGGAAGTTATATGATTGAAACTTATTTGTTTTAAAAGTATACAATTCCTATAAGATGATGAAATTATAGTTCGTACCTAGCTGTAACACAATTTTTTTTTCAATAACACCATGGATGATTTAATTTCTTACACTGTTCATCTACAAAGCAAAACAAAACTACAGAATTACTTTCTTCCCATGCAGAAGATTTCCAGAAAAGATGCAGAGGTATCTAATTAGGGCTATCTAATCCTATACAAGTCTCAGAAAAAAACATTCTTCTCCAATCTTGCAAAGTTACTAGACTTTACTGTTAGAACAGCACCTTTTAAGAAACTGCCCATAATTTGAGTATTACACCATCTGAATAAATCACTATTAGAAAGAGTAGTGAATAACTGTTTTTTTCTAACTGCCACCACAACTTGTGACTGGTATTATTAAACAAAATATTCCACTTATTCTGCTGCAAACTTTCATAAAACTCTCATAAAAACTCACCCTCCAGGTCCCACAGTCAAATCACACTGTAGAGCCAAACTCAAATTATTTCCCAAATATGTTATTTTGAGTACTGCTGGTGGCTTTTAAGAATCTCTGCATTTGTGATGTACACATGACACTAATTAACTTCAACTGATGATAACTGTCTGATTTGCCTGGTCCCCTAGGCTTTTTTTGGCAGACCAGCACTGACAAATAATTTACATAGGCTTTTGTAGGGAACATTGCATTGAGGCCTCTTTAGATGTAATTAAAACATTCTACAGTTTAGGGAAGTGTTTTTCATACTAAAGATTGACTTCACTGACTGTTTTGCTTCCTATTAATTCATCCCTGTATTTTCAAACAAATACTTGGGTCTTTGCTACAGCAATGCAAGAAACTTCACTTGTAAAAGCATACATATGAAGCAATTAAAAATAGCACCATAAGAACAGTTTTAACTTTAACCTCATTTTCATGTGACCATTGTATGTTAGAAACACTTAAGAACGATTAATGTTTTAAACTGGGATTATATACATAACACAATATATCCAATTGCATCTTAAAAAGATAGCAGGTCTCTTCAGAAAAAAATTAGCAGATGTACAGAATAGTAAAACAGAATAACAGATACAACATCGTTTAGATTGAACACCAAAGTAGCCAAGATTTGCACAAGTATTCAAGCCAGCAAAAGAGCCAAGAAGACTATGTAATTGACAGATCTTTCAGCAAGTTATAGAGTATTTACATATGTTACATTTATATATTTTCTCACTTCACATATTTTCTTGAAACCTTTCAGTCCCAGTCTATAGAAAAACCAATGCTTCAGGACTGAAGTGAATTTGTATAAAAGCTCCAAAACAAAAGTGTTTAGCAAAAGTTTTGTGGCCTGCTGGAATAAGAAGGGGATAGTCAAAGCCAGCAAAGGAAATACTCAGTGAAACATAAAGGGGTAGCAAATGGCATAATAAAGCAGTTTCTAAATTTCTACAGCCTTATCCATACACTAAGGAGCCCAGAAACCAGGTTATATTTTCACAAAAAACTCCATGGTTAACAGTAGACATGCACAGATGTTATAAAATTAGTATTTTAATTTTTCAGTAACTTCTAAGGAAGAGTCTTTCTATGGGCAAAATATCCTAGTTAATCCACAGCAGTCATTAAATACTACATACATGTCTTTACATTTAGAAAAAGCCATTGAAGAATCTTTCACATGAAAATAAATAATGAATCCCAAAACTGTGGTGTTCTATAAACAAATTATTACTATAGACAGCAATTTCTAAAAAAAAAATATGTGTACACACTATTCTAAAGATCTTCAGGAGCCCTAGCTTGATTTTCACTGTTTACAAAAGTAGTATTTGAAGAAGATTTCCTGTTAATCCTCAAACAAGTCTGCACAATGTGTGCAGCTAAAGAAACTATGGCACACATAATGCGTGAGAGCAGAAATGGGACCAGGAACAGGGAACTGGATGTTTCTGGTACCTGAACTGAGCTACCTGAACAAGAGCCCCTGTCACATATAAAATATCAGCATGTTTTGCAGTCAGCAGTTGGAAAGAGGACCTTCCTCTCACACACTATTAGATTGTGAAAGTAACAATTCCCATTCAAACTGAATGAACATCAGATGTTCATGAGAACTCAGGATCAGGACTCTTTGGCTTGTTGATTTGCAATGTCTGCATGCTAAGAGTCCATGGAAGAAACACTCACTTAGATTTTTTTTTTTAATGCACAGACTGAACTTGCAGCATTTGTGAATTTAAGGCAAATGGCCTAAATTCCAGTTTGAACAGCAGTGCTCTAAACTTCATGATGAAAGACGCATTTCTAAAGCATACCTTTTTACTGAAGTGCTATGTACTTTGAAGAGATTAAATTGTACTTTGTTGCATCCTGGGTTTGGGTTCAGATTAGGGTTCTGATCTGTGTTAGCTAGCCAAGTTCTGTGTATCTCCATGCACACCCCGTGTTTCCCCCCCCACCGTGGTGGTCAGCTCTGGATCTCTTACTATTGGAGCTAGCCCACGCTACTCCTGTAACCCCTCCCCCGTCCCATCTGGAGACTTCTGTGTCTGTCACCCCATTCCCGCAACCCCGTTCACCCCAGAGCCCTGTGTCCGCCCCTGCCACATCCCCGTTGGTTACCCCGATCCATGTCACTCTCCCGTAGCCTGTCCCCATTGGGTGAGGAGGGCCTCTGCTCTCCTCGCACTGCCCCCGATAAAACCCCACGTCCCCCCGGAATTTGGGGCCATTTTCATCCACACAAAGTTGGGAGCGGTCTGCGGTTTCTCCATCGCGGCTCCCGCGGCCATTAAAGCTTCCAGCCGCCACACAGAGGGATTTGGACAATTCCCTCGCCTCTTTATTTCCTCCCTCGTGCCAACGGCAAAGTGTGGCCAGCCCGCCCTGGTATGCAGCAACAGAAGCGCCCGGGAATCGCGACAAGCGCCAGCCCCAACGACAAGCAGAGACGCCCAAGCCGGGTACTCAGGAGCTGACCAGGGCTGAGAAAAATAATGCATTGTCACAGTACTTCATTCACTAACAGCCTCTTATTTCCTTGTCAGCAATCCAGCATAAACTTCACCTACTCAAAACAAAGTTTTCTAAATTTTTTTTCAGCAGTATCTTACAAGGAACTCTTGTTTGGTAACTGCGGCGGCTACCTGTCACGACCTCAAGAAGACGAGATGCGCTGGCTAGCACTGCCCGTGTGAGGCCGGGTGGCCGCCACGTGTGTGGGCACTCCAGGGAAATGGTGTCTGCCACCCTGATAGTGCTGAGTGCTGTGGCGTGGGTTATGCAGCTTTGGTAGCTTCACACACTGAGAGGAGATGAAGAGATGAGAGAAGGACACTTGTTTATGAGCCCAAAGAGTCTTTATTCCCCCAGGTGGGGCAGGAACAAAGACACTCTTGGGGTGGGTGCAGTGACAAAATGCCGACAAAACAAAGGATGGCAGCAGGTTAAACAGGGCGTGGGCGGACAGGGTGTAAACCTGCTTTGCCCAATGGGGACAAATGAGAGAGAAATGACACATTATAACAACCAATGGTAACATAACAGAGGTGGGTGCAAAGTCCGGGGACAAATAGAAAGGCTAAGGTGGGGTGATTGATACAGAACTTTCTTGAAGAAGCTGGGGGTGGTTACAGGATTGACAACCGACAGGGAGTGAACAAACCCTGACTGATGGGACCAAATAAGGAGAAAACTGGGAGAGGTGAGAAGATTGACAGGTAACTGGCAATCTGAGTGGCAGGAACTCTCGGGGTAAACAACTTGGAACAAACCACGGTGAGGGGAAGAATGGGGGAGTACAAGGAACAAACCTAACTAACATTAATAAAACAACTGACTAAATAAAACCAAACCACAACAGGTAACCACCAAATGAACTGTAGATTTGCTAAATGTGAACCAGTACTTAAATTACCAAAACAACTGATCTACAAGCAGTTCTTCATACCAAGCAAAGGAAGAACTACTTCTCTAGAAGAAACAAATATGGTTTTACGTATCTATAGGCTGCAGGAGCAGCCCATCACTGTCAAAACAGGATCAAGTGTTTTCATCTCCACTGAAGAAGGGAAAAAAGTTTGATATAAAAGACAACCATGTTAAAGGTGAGTATTGGTTTGTGAAAGCCACTATCTTTTCTTTGCATTGATTTTTAGCTGAGAGAGTCTATTCACTGATGACTGTGTTTATGTTTTCTCATGGTCATATTTCCAGTGTTTCTGCAATAATTATCTTTACCTTAGGAAAGACACAAATATTTTAAAATAATGTCTTTTTCCCAAAGAATTATGGGTTTTTTTCCAAATTTAGATTTCTATGAGGTTAATTAACTTTTGCTTAGTGACAAATTAATAACTTCTACTTATTAGTTCAATTTATTAATTCAAACAATAAATACAGTATCCTGAAATAAAAAGTTAAGTATTTGCACCTAACATCTATCACTTACAGATTTAGTTATATTTTCTCCCATAAATAAACACTTTAAATTATCCAAAATGCTTTATGATTTATAAAATCGTAAAAGAAACACATTTCAACTTTTAAGAGCCAGCAAGGCCACAGATGTTCAATGGTTCTGATTTCCATTAACCTGAAATGAACCAGATCAGTGATTTCCAGTTTTACAGCAATGCAGGATCAAGTGCTATTACACTTGTTAAGTGCTGACTCAGCAAGTCTACAAAAGCTGTAAGTACCAGGCACTCACTGTCAAGAATTGTGTTTCAATTTTGGTACTTATATTTACATTTTAACAGAAATACATTTGGCTTTCCAGAGTTGTCTGCAAGTACTAATTTCTTCCCAAAGGAAGACATTTCCTCAGACTTCTACTGAAAGCTTAAAGCCAGGGAAATTGCTTCAATTTTTGGGAGCATGTACTGTCAAAGAAAAAGACTGACATACACTATAAACATCACAGTCCCTTTTCACTTCCCAAAAGGATTGCCAGCTGACAAAGTCAGTAACTTCCTCTGGCATCAGTGCCCATGGAATTCATGTATATTCACACAAATCTTATGTTTTGAAAACCTGCTGTATCTTAGACTGTGGCAGTTAAATTAAGTAACATTTGTTTGAGAAAAATTTCTTTCAAGGGACAAACCCCTCTGCTAAATATCCACTGCCATTGTAGCCTCGGGGTACAGGGGCTGCAGGATGCAGTGCCATCAGCTCCCACCCCCTGCTCACTGGAAAGCCTTATGTCTTCCTCCTCATCTGTGAAGCCCATGTATTTAAAAAGAAGCACAGTTTTGTAAATTAGTCTATGATAAGCTTACTAGAATTACGCAACATTACATTCTTTTGGGAACTGAAGTGCAAACGATACTAGTACAAATGATAGTTCCTTGGTGAGCTGATGGAAGCTCAGTGGTCAGCCACAGAGAAGCTTTCTCCCAACTGTTCTTTTGGTTTCTTTTGGTCTATCAGATTCAAGAAACACTTTTCTATCAATTACTGTCAAAATGTGAATTAATCCAAGAATGAGGTGCTTAATTTATTCTGTAAATGTATGGAAAATGGCTTAAAATGGGAACTTAGCATGTATAAAGGGAATTTAGCAAGCAGATAGGAAGCGCACAATAACTTGTACTCATATAAATAAAAACATAATGCAGGGAGATAAAAAGGCAGTGATATAGGGAAGAGAAACGGGTAAATGACAGCAAGAGTGTGAATCATAAATAAAATTAAAAGAAAGTCACAGCTGTGAGGAACATCCATTTTGCAGTATGACCCAACACGGCAGTGTTATGGACTGGTTTGGATGATTCATTACATTTCAATTAGAAATGAGTTTTCAATGAATCTTTTAAAAAAATTTATTTACCATCTTCACTTTTTCTAGAATAAATAGAGTTATTACAGCACATACATTCTCAGGGTACTAATACTTCTTTTGGGGGTTAGTATATTTTAATGAATTTTACAAAAGGATTACAGGTGTGAGATTTGCAAAAAAAAATTCAGTCTTATACAGGGTCTGAACACAATTACAGCTAATACTGTACTGCACTTGAAGGATTAAAGAATACTGATACTACTATTTTATTGTGTTTGCTTTTCATTGTGGAGGTTAGGGAAGAACACCCACCTGTTTCAGCCACAGTCAACCCAATAGTGAAACTTCTGAAGAAAAGTTAGCTAAAATCCTTGAGATGTATTACCCACTTCATGTATATGCATATCCTACAAACATTTAAAGAGCTCTAAATGTTATTCTTTTTTCTACAAAATGGCATCTTTCATTTACACAAAAATAAAGAATATTTCGTTTATTTGGTTAGAGATAAACAAGTATTACAAAGGTACTTTTGTAAACAATGTTAAACAACACACACTGGTAAGCAATATTTTAATTGATTAATAGTAATGTAAAATCATTTAGCATTCAACAGGTTTTTGGGATGGCTTTTTTAATTACCCTCTAGCTTTACACTGTTAGGTTACTTTCAAAGCTCTCTTCAAAAGTTTGTTTCTTTAAGCTAGCCTGTGTGCATGCACCCATTAGTTAAGGTACTTTCCAGTAACACTGATCTGGAGAAAAAACCCTGTAGTTTAGCTGATTTTAGTGGGCTCAGAGTGGTGTAGGTGGTGAAGAAATTAAAAAAAAGCCTTCACATACTCAAGGAATTGCAGCAATACCTGATCTGCTTTCAAACCTAATTTGAGCAGAAAAAGACTTAAAGTGCAACAGCTGAGAACAAGGACTAACTGTAAGTTGAAGCTTTTTACATCTGAGTCAACCCATTATTTTATTTTTCTACTCAACTCTCAGATTTTGTGTGGTCTCTTTTCAAGTTAGAATGAGCAAATACACACATAAAAAGCAATATACAATTGACGATTTTCCCTGTTCTAGTTCCACAGTCCCAGCTTAACTAAATTGTAGACTAAACAGAAAAAACTGAGGTTTATGTGCTTTCACAGTATGTACATAGGTACCTAATCATTAAATACCTATTTGAGTGCTCATAGATTTAAGAGTATTGCACCAGGTGCAACTATTGTAATAGTTGTCAATAAGTTTATACAAAAATTTCTATGTGAAAGCATTTACCCTGATG
This sequence comes from Vidua macroura, assembly GCF_024509145.1. Lineage (NCBI taxonomy): Eukaryota > Metazoa > Chordata > Aves > Passeriformes > Viduidae > Vidua > Vidua macroura. The sequence continues at coordinate 31,208,231 of NC_071611.1, forward strand.
CCAGAGAAAGAAAAGAATGACCACTTTTGGATGGTGACCTTTAGAATTGTATAGCTTGTAATAACTGCAATACAAGTGTTTGACAGGCAGAGTTTACAGCTACCAAAAGCACAAGCTGTGATACTCATAAACTCTATAACCAAACAATTTCATTTCTTGTTACATTAAAGACTAGTAGGTTCCTAAACCTACTGGTAGTAAAATTAAAAACAGTTACTGTATTATGCTTTATCAATTTAATCTCTAAAATGCAAACTCTCAGAAATAAAGACATTCAGAGAGATTTTCATTATTGCAAAGTTGCTCAATTAACCTAATTAGCGTTCCAACTCATTCTTTGGGGTGAGCAGCTAAGATATGTGATCCTTATGTCTTTGTATTAAGATGTCACACAAGCACTTTAATTCTTAAATATCAAAAACACATGACTTGTGTCTCACCATACTAAACTCTGCATTGCCACGCTGTGGAGAACTCCGTTTATAGTTTCTGCAACACTTGAGTGCCTACTGACCTCAAAACTCATATTTGTTGACCTTCCTTAACTGCAGCAAAGGATGGCACCAATGCAGACTACAAATTATGAGGAAAAGACTTCTGGACACAGCTTGGTGTGTATAGCTGCCTTGCGGTGCTTTAAGAGCTACAGGCAGAAATCTCTAACATCAAGATTATAGAAAACATCTCAACACTGAACTGCTCCACAGTCTTAAGATGCACAGATATTCAGAAACAAAGTTGTCAAGGATTGACAACGATAGTGCTTTACTGCTTCTATTAAAAAAGATGACACTTCAGAAATATTTCGACATTTTTCTTCTCCTGTCCTCTTTCTTCCATAAAAACAGAAAGGGACAGAAATATACAAATTTGTTATATTCTATCATAATATTTGTCTCAATGGCATTTCTTACTAAGTGTTTTGATAACATGAATTTCTTTTTTGTGACTACATTTTTTTTTTGTAAATTATTAATATAATGAGACTTGTTACTCAGACAAATAAATCCAAATCTTACACATTCTCTCCTATCTGTGTATGAATGAGAGGGAGTATGCCACAGATGAGATGAGATTTTCACCCCTAAAAAGATAATCTATATTAGTATATTTCAATACTGTTCATTTTCTAATCTGGGAATTTATTATACAATCAAATTACATGTATGATAAATCTTCTGTAATTATCAGTAAGAGTCTTATCTTTCAGTGTAAGGACACTTCTGATTTACAGTTGCATTTTACATACTGTACAGATGACTGCATGTATATTAAAAGATCAAAATTCAAACATTTTTAGTTCAAATCAATTAAACTGAAAAATCTTTCCCTTCTGGCTGCCTATATTTCTCTTTAATCATGTCAGTATAGGACCTTATTACAAGTAATTTACAAGTAATCCTGTTACTACAGGACGGAGGAAAAAATGCTAGCCTCACAAGTTTTGTCATTTTTCCCCCCACTTCCCCTGCAGGCTGCTATTGTTGATGGCCTTTATGGAAATATAAATTCAATCAGCAGCTGCAAATTTCATGAGATGTCCATCTTCATGCTGAATTTTTAACTGAGTGTCAAAACAATCTGTGGATTTCTCCCTGATGAAACACACTTTGAATTGTAAATTTCTGCAATTTTCCCATGTTAGAATTTGAGCTGCACTAAAATAGAGCCAGCCCAGATATAGTGCCTGCCAGACTGAGACAAATAATTTTCCCCTTCATTATCTCAACTCTGACACTGAAAGGGTTAAAAATAACCCAAGAAAAATTATCTGTTTCTTTTTTATTTTACATAAAAAATTAAATCCCATTTGTTCTTTTTAGAAGAAAAATAGAAAGGCCTTCAAAACACTCCAAATACTCTCAAATCATTTATTTGAATCTGCTATTCGTTTTACAGTATTTTGCAGTGATAAACCCCCAGAAAGTAGCTGCAATAGAACTTAAAGAATTTTCTGTGGTGCCAAAATAGTTCATAGAGATAGTTTGTTTCTTCTAAGTCCCAACTTACATTAAATCTTGATGGAAAACAGAAAATAGATGCATAAATTACAAAAATCAACACTTTAGTAAAGTTTCAAACTGTTTACTCTTTTCTGTATATAATAAAACAAAATAAAGTTTCTCATTCAATTACTGTTTCTTGTAGTAGCTTAGGAGGCGCACATAGCTTACCAGGTATATTATAGCAATTCAAATATTTTGCTTTAGACAAATATTTGTTTCTCTCTTCTTTACGCATTGACATGAAATATATAAAACAATACCACTTAACCAATTTGAAAGCCAACTAATTAGCCTGTTTATTATATACAAAGGAAGTAAGAAATATTCACAGAGAGAAATTCACTATTAATGACGATGTATATATTCATGCAGTTGAGAACTAACTGACTTTATTTTTTCCTCTCTGGGGATAAATATTGTGGTGGGATGGGTGAAGGGTTTACTGAACTGCACTTCACCATCACTGAAAAGAATGACACTGTATTGGATGTTTCCATACAAATACCACATTCTAAAACACAAGCCTGTCTTTCAGTTCAGAGAAAATTCAAATGGGTATCTTCTTTTGTATACACCAAACTTTCAGTTCATTATCAGAATGAGGAAAGAAACCTAAAAGTGAGCTACAGAGTAATTCCATTGCAAAAGACTTTCAGTGTACTATGGTTTTATCACTTTATCATTTCTACTTCTTTTATCACTACATCATTTCTTCAGCTGAGTCATTCCCCATTCCCTGCCCCCTCCTTCAGTTACCTGTCCTGCATTCTGGTTTATGTGAACTGGAATGACCTGAGAGTTGATCACAATTCCAAACCCTCAAAACTGATCTACACACTTTCCCTCACTGGTTTCTTAAACTTCAGTATAATTAATTCACTGATTTAACAACCAATAAATATGCAAGAGCACTAGTCTGTCAAAAATAAGGTTAGTCTCCAAAAAACACCCAAGGAAAGAATGCTGGTATGCAGCTGGAGAAGGACTTGCAGTAGGTGAAATCTTATGCTCTGGCAAACGGATAGGTCAGAGGGGCATGTCGCTCAGAGAAAAATTACTGGGCTTCCTACACTTACTAAACTGACCCGTATAAATTTGCTATTCTTAGCATGTTTCCTGCTCAGAATGACAAAAACAGCCCTCAACTTTGCTGAAAATGTTATTTGGACAGAACTCTGATTTCGTTTCATTGAGTTACAGCATCTAGATCAAATAATCTTGATACTTTCACTTTTAGTTGTCATATAGTTATTAGCTTTAACAGCAAAACAAAGACACACACCAATCTCTCCTCTAATACAAGTAATTTTATATAGTGAAGCAGATGTTCTATCCCACATGGTTTCCAGTCACAAGTTTTAGTTATGAATTCTGCTCGGGTAGGTAGCAAGAGTGGTAATTACTGAATGTATTATAATAGCTTTCATTATAATAGATTCCTGACTATTATTTGGTTATTTTTATCTGTGGAGCCTACCAGAATGGAAGGTAGGCATAACAAGACAATCTAGTTCTATTTCTCAAAATATTTAGAGAACTACTTATAAGAGCTTTTAATCATTTCAAAGCACAGGAACAAAGAATACTTCCTAACTGGATTAATCATTTAATAGCTGGCCTCTTTAGGATTTAACTTTATTTTGTATTATTTCAAAACTTCACAATTTCTCAAAAAAAAATTACTTATATTTTATCCTTATCTTCCAAGTTCTAGGTCATATTAAAGTGCAGGGTGTTGAAGCACTTCCAAAGGAAGCTGATTAAACTTCCATCGAATCCATGAAAGTGCAGAATTTTCCAATTTATGTGTGGAGTCACGTTTGCTAACCTCTAGGCATCCTACCAAAACTGAAAACACCAAAGTAATTCAAACCTTAGGGAAGTAAATGAAAACGGAAAATAGTGTTAATAAGCCACACAAAGCTATATAAAAGAAAACCCACAGCAGTACAAACCCATCTGTGATCCTTTAAAAACCACTATGATCTATGTATTTCCCCAATGCCATCTTCTGCACTATAAAGCCACTGAAGAAGTGTGATTCCCTTTTTCCTTCCAATATAACCTAGGATAACACTAAACCTGTCCTTTGGCCAGGTATCAGAAGTACAACAAATAAACAAAATTTGTAACTTTTATGGTATTAAGGTACAGATTGCATTACTGCAATCTGCAGATTGCATGACTTTCCTCCCACATTAAAAAGCTTTGCTCTTAATTTAATAACACCTCCTGCACACATATGCATAGAAGTTCAAGAAGATTTCCTTTTTCTCACCTTCATCCAAAGACAACTAAAAAAGTTTGTAAATGGCAAGACTGCTTAAAAAGGTTGGGAGCACTACTACCTTATGAAGCTGATTTTTAAAATACAGCAAAATTATTGCTAATACTGGAAGCAGGCAAAAGTGAAGTGAATAGTAATAAAAAAACAACAGATCCATTTTTTTCTCATCCAAATGTCCTGTTGCAAGGTAATCCCTATGTAATCTAATCATTCCATAAAAAAAAAAAACTTGAAAAATATCTTGTTGAAAATTGCTGTGAAGTTTAACTAAGTCTTATAAAGCAAACAAGAAATAGTTTCCAAAGCAGGCACATGCAGTAGTTAAAACTGTGTTATTTGGAGGACAGCCAGTTGATTCACCACACGCCCTCTCTGGGAACATGAACTCTCATATGTTCTACGTGGCCTTCACAGTTTATGGCACTTTGACAAGGAAGCGGGGATATGATACACAAAGAATACTGCAACAGTGGCCAGTTGTCCAGTGCCATAACCTTGTAACTAAATTCTCTCTGGAAAAGCCTGTAGAAAAGCACTTGGACACCAGCAAGAAGAGAAAAAAGAAACAATACAGTTGTTACCTTTGAGAGAGAAGGAAACAGAATCACAGTACTTCCATCAGCTGATGGATCCCTAGAGAAAAATTGTCATATTAACCCAGTAAAGTCCGAGAAATTAAAAAGTGAATGGAAATGTCAGCTTATCCCTCAGGCAAAACCTGATTCATTTCTAGAATTCTATAAGCATTGCTTAGATAATGGCATCTATAATAACACTGCATCACCCAATTATACACAAGGTTTTTCTTTTAAAAGGAAACAAGGTTAATATCCAGCCTGTCCAAAAAATTTTCTCAGTATAATAGAAATCTGTGTGCAGGTTTGCAGAGATGCTTGTGTTCCAGACCTCTGAACCACTAGCAAAACTGTAAGAATAATCATGTTGCTCAGTGATCTTCAGTATCACTACTTATGATAGCCTTGAAAGCCTCATTTGGAGTGATGCCATGCTAATTAATGCATAATCAAACAAACATTATCCTTTTTCTGTTATTCTATACATTAAGTGTAATTTTCAAATGTTTTCCATCAATGAGATTATCAACAAAAAGAATTTAGAATCACTAAAGATCCTAAAGAAGCTGTGCACACAATATAAAAGTTCTCTAAATCTTGATGTAAAAGGAAAAATATAATCACTAAACAATTTCTAGGCATCTGCCATCAAATTCTAACCTTCCATGTTCATTAATATTTACAGCTGCATTCCTAGTCACCACTAAAACTAGCACAAGTTTCAATGTCTTTCTTTCATTTATTCAAAGATTAGCTCGAACTGTTTTATTATTTGCCTATTTTCTCTTGACAAAGGGAAAAAACCCAATTAACCAGCTACCATCAAAAAACTGTTTCACAGTTGTTTCCTATGACATTTCAACTCCACTACACAAACTTCCCTCCCTCAAGGACATTAGTCTTACAGAATTTAGCTGTCAACCATGCAGACAGACATGTTAAAGACTCTCTTAAGTTTAATTTCTCTTGTAGTCTGCCTCACAAATAGCAGGTTCAGTGTACTGTCCTACAGAGAAAGTATTGAAAGGAGAGCACTGAAAAGGAAAACAGGAGTGTATGGATTCTCCCATCCAGGAGAATGGAACACCTTTGGAAAAAAAAGAGGTGAGCATAGGGGATCCACCTTTTTTCTGAAGGCAAACAGTGGAAGTCCTGTCTATGATACAGGGTAGAACCTATCAGACTAATCCAACATCATATCCTATACATCCATCAGGAAAGTTGTCTTCTAACAATTTTTTCCACCACTTTACTTTCTTTAGCACCAATGAAACATCTATTACTTACACTACCTTAACACCTACTATACTGAAGAAACTACCAATCACTTTCCTTTTAGTCCACTATTTCGTTTTTCAGATGCAGACATGGTATTTGTTAGGTCTTTACCATGCTTTAAAAAATATTCTAATGAATAATACTTCTATTGTCCACGTTAAACATATTTTGCATTCTGTCTTACATTTTACAAGTTGCAGGTTCTTTTTATCTACATAGAATTAAGTACTGTGTTTTAGTCCTCATTCATCTTCAGTAATTTTTTACTCATCGCATTTACACAAAACTTCTCATGCATCCAATAGCATCTTTTCTTTTGAGCCAACTCTGTCAACTTTTTATACTTTTGGCCAACTTCCTTATGCTGTATGTCTTCCCAATTAGTAATGTCATAATTTCTTTAGTCAGCTCAATCTTCCTTCTAGTCCTCTCTTTTCTCCCCAGTTTAGTTGGTCTAATTGAAATAATTTCATTTAGTCCAACTAGATAAAATGGGTAGACATATATACTTACAGATCCAAATCGAGAGCCAATGCATTCTTGAACCTCATTGCACAGAAATGGCTCAGTATTTTATAGAAACACCTCAGAATCTCTGCATCCACGTCTGTTCACTTAAAAAATGCATCAGAACCCCATTATGCCAATGTCAGTCCAAGAGTTTGCCATCTTATTCATGCGGCTATCCATTCTTGCCTAGAAATTACCTCCTATAAACTGTTTCAATTTCACAAGCAGTTATGAGGTCTTCTATTGCATATGATTTATGAAAACATCATTATTTTAAAACATTAACACTTTAAAGTATTAAATAGTGATGATTTAACCTACTGTGTAAACTTTACAGTAACACAGAAGTTTCAGTCTGCCGCTAACTTAAAAAATAAATCTGAATGCCTATTGAAAAGACACAAAATAAAGCAATACTGAGTAAATGACAAACTGCCATCTAAGAACACAAAAATTTCCAAATTCACAGAAGTATTGCCTTCATCATCTGCAAGGTCTTTCAGCACAACAGAAGGCAAGCAACAGAACACACCTTGGGAAACTACCCTGAGAAAAAGAGGCATGTGCATGAGGCATGTATTCAGAGATACGCCAGCTACAAATGAGCTGGGTAGTCAAAGGGGTAAAATGTTATTGCTACTTGTGAATTGTAACTAAAATTATGCACAACGGTTGCTATACTTTTCACAACTTGAGGGTATGAGGGGGAGGTAGGTGAAAAAGAGATAATTAATATTAGTGAATACTGCATACATATTATAATTTGTGTGGCTTCTGCAAGGCCATAGAAGTGACAGAAAAAAACCTCACAATTTGAGATAGGTCAGTTTTAAATAAAAAATCACTTATTTCTGAATCAACACTGTACCAAGAGTCACCTTAGTATAAATAAAACTTAAAAAGCCCAAAACCCAACAGATTATGCTGTCAGTTTTAGAAATTATAATGTGCTTCAGAGAATAAATGTTCTTCTCCACAATTGAACAGATGGAATTTCTTACTGTTTGTTAACTGGACCAATACCTAAAATACAGTTCAAATTAAACTGAAAGATACTGCCTTCTGCCTTCTAAGAAGAGGTGCATCATCCCAAAAATAATGAGTGCTGTAGAGATTGAGCTGACATCATTATATCACACTATACATTTCTGCAATACTTAAATTATATGTTAAAGACTAATACACAGTGGTTTAATTTGAGGAAAAACACACACATTTTGTATTGGTAGTTGTCATGAATAAACAGTATTTTGTGTCTCTGTTTAGGAAGAGTCTGTATGACTTAGCAATTTTGTATCTGGTAGTTATGTGCTGTTATTTCTTGACTGTTGCTGCTCTGCTTGTTAGTCAACTGGTATTTTTTCCATTTGTATCTACTAATACTCATTCCTCATTGGTGGAATTGGTTGAACCAATTGGATTGGAACGGGAGGGATTGGTTGAACCTATTAATGTAGGCCACTCATTCTGGAGTGTTCACCTTTAGTGTCAAACCAAGACAGCAGAGGAAAAAAAAGAACAAAACACTGCAGCATGAAATTCCTCTAGATCTCAAATGCCGATACATTTCTGCTCACTTTCCCCCTCTGAACTGTTTTACCAGTTAAAAAATGAGTTATAAATGGACCGAATCACAAATATCAATCACCACCCAACATTAAAGCTCCCACCAGAGAGTGCTTTTCAAAACTTTTCAGTCCTTTTAATTCCATTATTCCATTTGTTTTTTAACTATATTCATTATGAGGAAAATTTCTGATTTGATCCAACCCTTTTCCACCTCTCACCTTATTGCCAATGTTTACTTATTTGGCCTTTCATGGTATTTCCTCTATAGAGTCCGTCAACAATACTGCTTTCAAAAAAAAAAAAAAAACCAAAACAAAAAAAAAAAAAAAAAACACCAAAACAAAAAAAAAAAAACAGTACCACACCCTTTCTCACTACAGTTGCATTTTCTGTCTATGCTACTTCATTGGCTTCCAGCTTTTTCTACTGCATCAGCAAGATGAGCTAGAAAAGATCCAGTGTACTACTGCATTTACAGCAATTGTTCTAACAGCTACTCTCAGAAATACATAACTAATAATTATCTTGGACTACTTACAGGGCAAGTGCCTCATGGCACTGCCTGTCCTTCATCCCTGCTTGTCTTCCTGTGTTTCACCTCTGAAGACACTGCAATCTTTGCAACACAAACACCCTTCAGACAAGTATTTGTAGTACAGATACCACAATATAAATCAAATCACTCTTACTATTTCTTTCTGATTCAAATTACTGCTAAGCACCTACCATAGTTCTACTGAGTTTCCTATCACAATGTTCACCCATCTTATACATAGAAACAAATTCTTCTCTACTAAGAGTTTAGTCCTGCCTCCTTCTGTCTTACCATCTCTCTCACTGGCTTCTCCAAATACATGTATAATTTTCATATAAAAAATTGCATGCCTAAACCAGGTCTTATTATCCTCCCTTTCCACATATTCATTATGAATGCCATCATTCGCCTTCTTTCTTTCTAGTACTCAGGACTTCTCTCTGATATGTCAGTTCTTTCTGCATAGGATATTTTCTGTATCATCTTCCTGATTTTCCACAGTGCTAAATCTGCCATTCAGACACAACTATGACAAAATAATTTTCCCACATCAAGGTATATGCATCCCACCCTACTCATGAATTTGTAATACTGCTGCAAAGATTAGTTATCTAGTCAGGAACTGTGGGAATTCAAGTGTGTCTTTAGACCCTCTACAAGGTTTCTATTTTTCACTTGGACTACAGGGTACTTTGTTTTCAAACTCCTATGCAAGGAGGAGTCTCCTCTGTACCCTTCTCCTCTTTCTATAGCCTGAGACACGTGGACTTCAATCACATATGGGTCTGTGTCAACCAAGCAAAATTTATTTTCTGATTCTATTCACTAAATGGAAGAACTCCATGAATAACCACAAAGTAATTTCAAAATTTTCTTTTACCTTCTATTTGACATGAAGTATAAAATTTCCACCATGAAAGGGTTGTGGTTTTGGTAATGAGGATAGCCATTACTATCCATATTTATCTACAGTACCTCTTCTTAGGCATCAACTTTAAACATCTTGAATAAAGGCTATCCTTCCATCTCAATGACCAAGCAGGTACCAGAGATGCAAGACATTGCTGTGGCTCATAGGCATAATAAAAATCTGAAAATAAATTTAAACAACACAGATGGGAAAAATAGTGCCACAACATACAGGATGATAAAAGAAAAGTAGATATGGCTCTTGTTCTTTCCTCAGCAGTACAGAAAATTTTGAAGTAGTTCTACAGCAGGTCTTTTCCTACTATAAGATAAAAATCTGAAATAACTGTATATAAACTAATACATTTCACCAGCAGCAACTGTGCTTCACTATTCTTCCAATTTAATTCTTTTTCTTCTAGTTTCAGAAGAAGGTGCTTCTTTTCAAGGGTTTTTTTGTTGTTGTTTGGTAGAATATGGAAGATAGAAAACAGGCATCGGCAGACAATGAAATTGCAGTAAGGAGGAAGTTAAATATTTGAGATTTCCTAACATACTTTTTTGTTTGATTTTTTCTTAAACACCTGAAGGGAGAAAGAGATAGTAAGGGAGGCTGAAAGAAAAATGACAAGGAATCATCACTGCTATTGCATTACATCGAGCAATGTCAGTGTATGAGTCAAGATGCCTATAATCCACTTAGTAGCCTTGTGCTGGTTTTGGCTGGAGTAAAGGCAGTTTTCTTCATGGTGGCTGGCATGGGGCTGCATTTTGTATTTGTGCTGAATACAAGGTTGATAATACAGAGATGTTTTTGTTGCTGAGCAGAGCTCACACAGAGCCAAGGTATTTTTTGGTTCTTCACCACCAATTACTGCCATGGTGGTGAGAGGACTGGGAGTGCCTGGGAGGTTGGGAGGACACACAGCCAGCACAGGTGACCCCAGCTGACCAAAGGTATACTCCAGACAAGGTGACATTACTATACAAAGCAGGGCAAAAAGGAGTAAGGGGAGGACATTTAGAGTGACACCACTTATCTTCCTCAGTAACCATTACACTGCTATCTTGAGATAGCTGATTTTCTTCTATATATGGCTTTCACTTTCCCTGTTTAACAGTCTTTATCTCACCCCTCAATATTTCCAGCTTTTACCCCTTCAACTCTTGTCCCAATCCTGCTGGTGGGAGAGGAAGCAAGTGCTGCATGGGACTTGGTGGCTGGCTGGGGTTAAACCACAAGCCTCTATAAATTCACACTTGATAACATGCAGAACACATGATCTAGCATCAGTGATTTTATTCTTAAGTAATGCCTATTTTATCTAATATATCTATTACACCTGAAGATACAAGAAGCTAGACGCTGAAGTCAGACCTGATCTCAGGACATGTTTGCCAACAGAAGAAAAAAAAACAAAACCAATTTTACAGAACAGCTGGTAAAATTTATTTCCTTCCCTCACCCCTCTATAAAGAAGACCCAATTTGCACTTTACACATTTGAACAGGACTCAGCATCACACTGATTCTGTCTTTGGTTTCCACTGTGCTACTATAACAGATTATCGATTTCTTCTCTTCTAGCTCATGAAGTTTCCACTTAATTGCCCATTTACATTTAGGTAGTTGTAGTCCTTCCTCATGTTATGCCACACCTTGGTAATAGAGAACAATTTCCTTCATGTTCTCTACGCCAGGATAATACAGGTACAGGGATTCAAGAGCACTTGAGAAGAAACACAATCCCTTTCAGCTAAAAAGAGGACAGTCTGCAAGTTGATGTATTTTAATCCTAGTTCCCTTTTTTTGATTAACAGTGTGTCTAGGTTTGGAAAGACAGGTGTCTGCTAAAGAAGGCAGGAGCCTCCCCTGAAATGTAAAATGTAGACCCTTCCCTCCAAATTATTATAAATTTGAAATTAAGGGGGGCTCTCAGGCAAAAATATGGAAGCAGGAATAAGAGTTCTTTATTAGGGAAGAAAATAAAAAGATAAAATAAACAATGCAGTGAACCAAAACAACACTGACAGAGTCAGAATACAACCTGACACCCTGCTGGATAAGGTGTTGGTAGCAGTCCAATTGGAATTGTGGCTGCAGTCCTCCTGGAGTGTCAGGTGTAGTTCTGTTGGAGTACTGATTCTGTAGAAAAGGGTGCAGTCTTCCTCTGAAGAGGCAGTGAAAGAGACAGCTGTTCCTCTGGGAAAATCCAGCGCAGAAAAAGCTGTGCTCGTGGGCCAGAAACTCAAGACTATATATGCAGGTAGGAATGCTTGGCTCCTCCCTGTGGACAGAGCATCTCACAATGGGACCTTATAGTTCTTATCAGTCATGCAGGGACACTCAATGGCCCATTATCAGCAGATGTCTCCCCAGAGGGAGGATTGATTGTGGAAGAGATAAGGAAAAACTGCCCACTTAACACAAGACAACTGCCTTACAGATGGTAAATGAATACATCTTGCTTTTCAATCTGGGACACAGAGGTAATGTAACTTTGTACTGGCATTTCCATTACAACCCCTTTTAAAGAGTACCTGCCATTCTGTAAACATATACCACAGACCAGATTACTGAATGCATTCAGTTTGCATGGTAAGTACATGAATGTTGGTAAGCAGTCTGAAACTAAATTTATATCTAAACTTCTTGCTGTTTTAGACTTTTGAGGACAATTCAAATGATTTTTTTCAAGATGCAGAAGTTTTTGGGAACATTTCGAGGCAAAAAAAGCATTCAACATAACAGTTTTTCCAGCACAACAGATTCACAAATTTTAGCAAGGAATGGCTAATACAAATGCTTGAAAGCCAGTTTCCATCTTCACCCATCACCTCATTCTTTCTTCTTATCCAAAAGAGTGGCAAAGTGGGAAACTCAAGAAAGTGCACCTCTACTTTCCTACAGTTCTTCATGGTAAAGTCCAGGAACCAGCAAGATTTTCATAGCAGTAGGCCCCCCGGGTGAAAACTTAGATAATCTTTTAGATTAGAGAGACAGTAGAATAAAATCTGAGAGATCTCCATTTTCCCTTGGTTAGAACAACTTGAGTGTTTGCCCCTACTCTGTCACTCTGCCAGGACCACACTGGTTGGGATAAGGTGACTCCCTTTCATGGCCAACTAAACAATACTTATACCCTAATCAATTACTTGGTAAAATTCAACAGTCTTGTTTGGGTCATGAGATAGTAATTCATACTAAAAGACCTGATGTCTTACATACTTCAATAACTTACAAATGTATTAGTACAAGATAGTTTGATAACTACCCTTCATACTAAAGGTACAAGGTCAGAGATACAGTCACAATTAGTAAAAAAAAAAGATAGCAAGAGACAGTGTCAAGCTGTCATTCAAGAGGCAGGTTAGGATGTGTAACTAGTTGAAGCCCTCTTTCAATTTTAGACACAGCTGTAAATGGCTCCAAGGTGCTTGGGTGACACAAGCAGAAATCAGTTAACCGATTAATTACTCCAGAAACTAATTAATTACATCTCTTTGATAATACCTATAGTCTGTTTCAGAGGATAGAGTCACATTTGGAAATACCGTGCCTGTTGCAAAAATCTAAAATCAAATATGCCCTGCAGGAGACTGTGCCTTCCTAACTCCTCCCTGCTCTCAAAGGAAAGTCCTGGTGTGGAATGGACAAGGACCTTCTCAGAAGCATTACCTTACTATTGTAGAGGATCTGCTCACAGACCTTTTAATAGATATTCCATTGGCAAACGTTTCTATAAAGCTTGTTAAAATACTCAATTTGATAACCTTCTCTTCTTGTGACAGGGTTAAATGGCTTCTTCCAGAACTGAAAAACAGTTTAATTTACCTGCCAAAACCTTGTAACAACAAATCATAGTAAGCTTCCAATTTCAGCAAATATTATCACTTCTTTCTCATACAAGAGATTTGTTTTAATCTAAGACAAAACAAAATTCAGAATCTTATCAGTAATCCAATAGAAATACTACATAAGGAGGCATGTGTTCCCCCTTCTAGGTTCCTCTACCCAGTCACCCATCTCCCTTCCCACTTTTAGCTCAAAGGTTCCACCTTCTTTCTTTGTCCCATGCTTTTAACTCAGGGAACCACATGCTCAACTTTTTCAACTGAATTAAACTAGCTCAGAAACAGTTCTCATGAATGCTACTGTCAACTTAAAGAAGAGAAGGTAAAGGATGAATAAGATCTCTCCCTTTCATCAATGACAAATTCATGTTAATCAACAGAGTCAACCTCATTTCACCTTCAGGTTCACAACAGACTCTGGCTCCAGTTCTTTGCACTTTTTCCCATGCTATTACATATCTGGGTCAGACACAAATCCAGAGCTGCTCATTTTCCAGATCTGGCTCAGAAATTGCTTACACAGCATGTCTTTTCAATCCAAGATGATGAAAATGTCACAAAACCAGATGATTTCATAAACTACCTGTCATTTCCCACTTAGTCATTTCAGGAACAACCTAGGAAGTTTTGGTACTTTACGCTGAACCAATGTCAATGCTTGTAGATCCTGATTCTTGGTTCTTAAATCAGAAACAGACTAAACAAATTTTTTTCCCTGAAATTAGAAAACATCCATATAGAAATATCTGAGATATTAAAAGTGCATTTTAATAGCATAGAAAAATGTCTCCATTTTGATCTGAAGAAACTCTTACAGAGTTAGTTATTACACTGAGTAGTAAAAAAAAAAAATCCCAAACAGATAAAATAATAATCACAATTTATTTCCACAACTACTATTTTGATTATTTTATTATCATTACATAAGTTTAACTTAGATTTTTGTTTTGTGTAAGACAACAGTGGAAAAGTTTTATTGCTATTACAAATGGGAACTAAGAAAAACAATACCAGTATTTGCAAATCTTCAAAAGATAGGTAAAAATGTAGCCTTTGACTCTTTAGAATTACTAGAATTACCCATATTAGTAGTTCAACTAACATTTCAAACTAGACGAGCCACAGAAAGTAGCCAGTTGGGATTGTTCTCATTCCTGGATGCTTTTTAACTCTTTACACAGCTTGTGCCATGAACCAGACCAAGTAACTCCTCTTGCTGAAAAAAAACAGCACACTAGGTCAGACAGGTAACAGACTTAGCACAAGGCTGCACAAACACTTGTAATGAATATTAGAAAGCAGACATGAGCAGCCAGAAGAAGGAAGAAGACTGCTGTTTTTTGTCAAAAATACTAGACTCTACTAACTCTCAGATCAGAGATTTACTTTATCACACAAATAAATATGGATGGTAATTTTACTATAGCCAAATAGTTTTGCAGAAAATTGAAGAAGTTTAATTTTTGGCAATTTTAGAGTTCAACGTTTCTATCATATTGCCTAGATCAAGTATTTACAGTTTAAACACCAGAACACACTACATGCATTAAATTAGCCATTAAAATACAGAACTCTCTCAATATGTATTTTGCAAAAATGGCAAAAAGTAGAATTCTGGAAGATAAGACATTCTGTCATTGGCTTCAAAAGAGTAAGTTTTGTCTCATTTCTTATGGAAAACCATTCAAAGTCTGCATTTTAAAAACCTTATGTAGTAAAAGAGAAAACATAAAGATGCTTCTGACCATAATCAAGCCATCATATATTAACAAACATTTCCTGACTGATTAAAAATAGGAAAAGACACATTACAACTGCTTATGAAAGTTGTGTCACTATATCTGAAACATTCAGGTATAGTTCCACAATTAGAGGTTGTTGGCACCATAACAAACATTTTTAACATTTCTGGAGGACCAGTCCATCTGAACCTTTAATTGTTTCAATACTGTGATGACTACACTAGCCAGCACTGTAGCTAACATAGGGAAAAGCCTGTAAGGAAAAGCCACCACCTCTAAAGTACAAGTATATAAGGTCTGATGGTTAAACATCAACTCTAGCACTTTTAGGCATATTTAAACAGTTTTATTTTTCTTTGCAGTGTCCTGGTACTCTTGCTCTGCCTCAACCTTTCACAACTCTCATATAACAATGAAGCTCTAGTGCATGAAGCAGGCTTATCTGTTTTTTAGTTTCTTTCAACACAAAATGAAGGCTTGTTGATAGGAGAACAAGGAAAGCTGCTAGATAGGAAAAAAAAAATCAGGCTAACACTGAACTTGCTGTGCCTGGATCTCCTTACCATAGTCTGAAAAAGTAGCAGCAAGTGTCACTTGGAGTGAGAGTGCAGGACCATCAAGCAGACAACACCTACTATCCTTAATTGCCTATGGTTTTGGGGGTGTTACGTCCTCCCCACCCCCCTCCTGCCCCCCCATAATTGCTACTGTTAGCAATTGTTTGCTAACAAAAACTGTTAGCAACTTGCTAGCAGTTTCTTTTCTTTACAAATTAAATAATTCCTCATATCTGGTCATGGGAGCAAATGTTCCTTCAGCACCCTGTTATCTGGATGCATCTACTCCAGATAACAGCCACCAGCCTGGACAACACAGATCTTGACGTTCTGAGTGCCTGGTAACTTTATTTCCCTCTTCCTCAATTCCTAATCGGTAGGTCTGCTTTACAGGAGAAAGAGCAGAAGCAGCCAGCAGTCTCCTCTGAGTATCAATTTATTGTACCGAAGATGCTGAATTAAGACATGACTTCTAATTCCTCTCTTACATACTGTATATTCCAAGAAACAGTATCAATATTCAGCTGATTTAAGTTTAACAATGCAGCAGTAAATTTACTTATCGACCTTCATGACTAACGTTTATACTAATCAAATATGAACTGTAGTCCTGGATGAACTCCTCCCCTGATTGAAGCAGAACCTTCACCTTGACTGCTATCAGTCTTTGGGTAGCACATTATAATCCAGAGAGCAAAACATGGTATCAAAGTGCTCAATTTATTTATCTGAATTTCTTCATTACATTGTATATCTTCCTGTTACAACTGCTAAATTGGGACACTCTTAGCCATAATAATGAGTCATTGCTATATATATATATATATTTGTTGCATCCCAGGTTTGGGTTCAGATTAGGGGTTCTGATCTATGTTAGATAGCTGAGTACTGTGTACCCTCGTGCATCCCCCATGTTTCCCCCCCCCCACGGTGGTTAGCTCCAGGCTGCCTGCCATTGGAGCTTCCCCCCGCCACTCTTGTAACCACTCCCTGCCCACTCCTGAGGATTCTGTGTCTGTCACCCCATTCCCACGACCCCACTCACCCTGAGGCCCCATGTCTGCCCCTGCCGCGTTCCTCTTGGTCGCCGTGGTCCATGTCATCACCACGGCGTCTGTATTCATTGGGCGGGAGGGCCCTCGCCCTCCCTGTCCCACTCCTATATCATCCCACAGTTCCCCAGTCCTGGGGCCATTTTTGTCCATGCGAGGTTGGGAGAGGTCTGCAGCTTCTCCATCGCGGCTCCCACGGCCAATAAAGCCTCCACCCGCCACGTAGACGGATTTGGACAATTCCCTTGCTTCTTTATTTCCTCCCTCGCGCCGACGGCAAAGCGCGGCCAGCTCGCCCCGGTGCGCAGCAACAGAAGCGCCTAGGAATCACGACAAGTGCCAGCCCTGACAAGAAGCCCAGGAGCCACGCGGAGAGAGCCGCCGCCACCACGAAGCCGCGCTGCCGACCAGCGAGCTCCGCTACTGAGACGAGTGAGCACAGTCCATGCGGAAAACTGCCGCCGCCACCACAGAGTCGTGGTGCGTGCCGGAACAGTGCTTTGTGCCAGACTGAAAACGGGACCACAAACTCCCCGAAGTAAGTCAGTGAAGTCTCTGCCACCCACAGGAAAGCACGCAGTGCTTTCCCCGCGTGGGATTGGAAGCGCAACTTTTCATGGCCACAGAACAGAACAAAGCCAAAGAACAGACGCTTCCCGGGAGTGAGAACCTTGGTAGCAGTTTTATTTGTGAAGATTCCGGTTTGGTGAGTATTTAGTGGCACTCCCCTTCTAATACGGCACTCCCCAGCTAATACTCCCCTTCACATGGGTGGGCTTTGCTGCGTTTCCGAGGGTACAGAACACGCAGCACGCAACGTGAGCGGCGGCCGCCGGGGTCTTTCACGGTTTTTTGGATTTTTTTTCGCTTTTTCTGCACTGGGGTGAAGTGGTGTGGGTAGAAGTAGCATGGGGACCGTGCTAACTACTCAACAGAGGGAATTCTATTCCCAGATTAAGGAAATTCTACCCCAAAAGTTTGGTTAAACAGTTTGTACGGTGGCTGTGCTTTTCCTTCCCCCACGTAACCACGGAGGATGCTTACAAAACGGAGTTCTGGGAGCGGGTAGGAGCCAGGTTAGCAGAGGGAATCAACAGGGATCCCTCTGTGAAAGACTGCTTCCCCAAGTTCCATCTGTTAATATCGGAGTCTGTAAAAACAGAGTCTGTGCAGGATGCAAGCCGGGAAGGGAAAAAGCCATCAAGAAAAACTGTTGCTTCCCCTGAACCCGTTTCCCCACCTTCCTCTCCTACCCTTTCTTCCCCTAACCCGGGTGGGCAGGGGGGAGTATTCCGCCGCTCTAAGGCACAGGGCAGCTCCACAAACATGGACCCTGCTCCTGGCTCCCCCAAGGCCCCCCAGTTCCCCCACCTTAGCGAAATTAGCTACTTCACTGAGGAACTGACCCCAAACCCCTTTTCCAATCCCTTTTTCCCAATCAGAAATCCCAGTTCTGGCGCTACCCCGTGCAGTTCTGTTTGTTTGAACCCTTTTCTTTGTTCCCCTGAGGAGGCCGCGGCCACATGGTCGGGGTCTTTGTCTTCCCAAGATGGAGGACGGCCACGTGGAGGGGTTTCTCCTTCCCACAATCCTTTTCTCTCCTTTGTTCCCTTTGTCCCCACCTTTGACCCCACCCCTTCCTGCTTCCCTGTGGGCATGGGCACCGCACACTCAAGGCATCGGGTTGCCCCCCCACCACCTGTTCCCCCTCGGGTGGGCATTCCCTCCTTCCATCTCCTGCCTGCTACATCATCAGCCCCACCCACCCCCGACAGGGAGGGCTCTGTCACCTCCGCCCCACTGTCCCAGGGAGAAGATTCTCCCCGCCCTGTCCCTCACACCCTGCCCCCACATCCTCCCGCTCCTCAGATACCCGGGGGAGGGGAGGAGATGGTGCCCAGTCTACAAAGTCGAGCAGTCGCTCCACACTCTAGCCTCCTACACTAGGGGAGGGGAGAGCCCTACATGGACACCCCTTCCCTATGAATCAGTAAATGAGGTCTGCAAAATGCTGCGCAATTTCGGCAGAACAAGCCCATTCTTTAAGGGCATTCTAAAAGCAACTTTAACATCTAGAACCATAGTGCCAGCAGACCTTTAGCAGTTTAGCTGCCTGCTTCTCCCATCAGAATACAACCTGTGGGAGAGGAGGTGGAAAAAACTGGCAGCAGACCTGCTTCCCGAAATCCAAGGGGCCACACAGCCTGGATTTCGTGGAAGAGCCAATCACTTTGGACCATCTTGTGGGTGAGAGAGAATGGAGTGAGGGGCAACTTCAAGCTCGGGGAATTCCCACGGCTGTTTTGGACACGTCCAGGGGTGCAGCAGAGCGTGCGTTCCTGGGCGTGCCCACCCAGGACCCAATGGTGCCCTGTACAGCAATTAAACAAGGTGTTGCGGAGCCTTTTGTAGCTTTTGTAGACCGGGTCCAGGCAGTGGTCGAGAGATGGGTGGAGAGACCTGAACACCGGGACGGATTAGTCCTAGAAATAGTGCACATGAACGCCAATACAATGTGCAAGAGAATCATCCTGTCACTGCCGGCCTCACCACTGCCGACCCTCGACCAGATCAGGGAATGCACCCTGAAATCACAGCTGATGGAGGAGGAGGCCCCAAAGAGACCCAAAGATAAGCTGGTCGCATTGGCTGCTGCTCCTCCAAGGAACTCAGCTCCGAGGCGATTTCCATCTACACGCCGGTTCTTCCATTGCCATCAGGAGGGACATTTTCAGGATCGCTGCCCACTTCTAAAGACTACACCACCCGGGGCCGCGGGAGGAGGGAGGGGGGACGGGAACCCCACAATTTCAAAAAACTAGGGAAAGAACGCGCACTTGCCTTGCGTGCTGATAAAAATGAGGCAAGTCGTGGTGCCACAAGAGGAGCCGCGATACACCATCTTGTCCCATCTGTAAGCGGCTGCCTCTCGACTACTGACATCAGGGAGCCTTATTGGCTCTGACTCACCAATTCTGTCCACTTTCGTTCCCAGGACTGGCAGTTCTTCATAGAGCAGAGCTTCTATCGCACATCTGCTGCTGTGAAACCACAAGGAAGGAAGACCTTCTGAACTGCAGGTACCTCGTTGCCAGAGACACAAAAAGCACCCCACTAGAGACAGAGGCTCCTCCGGCAATTTCCACTCTTAATCCAAGGCTCTTCTATCTCGCGTCCGCCCCTCCCCTTCCTACCTAAGGGCCAAGTCACTGCACAGGCAATTCCTATTCCCCATGCTCTGTGCAATGACTTGGAACTCTCAGTCTTTTATGCTGGGAAGCTGGGAGAGGAAAAACCCTCGTATGGTGCAAACTCAAGTGCGAGGGGCATTCTGCATATCTTCAGGGGATGCTGGACACAGGGGCAGACATGACAGTCATCCCACCACAGAAGTGGCCGTCACACTGGGAGCTACAAAGCGTGGCCACGCCAGTCTTAGGACTAGGCGGGCCCCAGCCAGCAAAACAATCCAAGAATATTATCCAAATTAAGGGTCCGAACGAACTGCTAGCCTCAGTACGTCCGTTCATGATCGATTGTAAATTTACATTATGGGGGAGAGACGCCATGTCCCAGTGGGGACCCAAACTGGAATATCCGCCCCCCCAGCACTTTTAGGTGTGGCCATTAAGGAGTGCCCCACACAGAAATTAACATGGCTCACAGATAAGCCCATCTGGGTGGAGCAGTGGCCGCTGAGTAAGCAGAAACTGCAGGCACTCACAAAATTAGTGGAGGAAGAATTGGCAAAGGGACACATAGTAGAAACTAACAGCTCCTGGAACTCTCTGGTGTTTGTAGTTAAAAAACTGGGGAAGGACAGGTGGGGACTCCTCCACAATTTAAGAAAAATCAATGAAGCCATAGAAGACATAGTCTCTCTCCAACCAGGTATGCCATCTCCATCTATGCTACCCCAAAATTATAATTTGGCCGTAATTGATATCAAGGATTGCTTCTTCCAAATCCCACTCCATCAGGATTATGCTCCCCGTTTTGCCTTCTCTGTACCCTCCATCAACAGAGAAGCCCCTATGAAGCGCTACCACTGGACAGTACTACCTCAGGGGCTTAAAAGTTCCCCCACTATATGCCAGTGGTATGTCGCCAGGGTTCTGTCCCCAGTGCATGCCAAGTGGACATCCTGTATTTTCTATCATTACATGGATGATGTGCTGATTTGTGCCCCTGACAGCGAGGTCTTACAAGTAGCTCTGGAAGACACTGTTAGCGCCTTGTTGGTGGCCAGATTTGAATTACAAAAGGAGAAGGTACAGTTGCTACCACCCTGGAAGAACCTGGGCCTAGAAATTAACAACCGAACAATTAGGCCTCAACAAATTCAGATAAGTAACAACCCCAAGACACTGAATGACATCCAGCGCCTGTGCAGATCGTTAAATTGGATCAGGCCATGGCTGGAACTCACCACAAGGGAACTATCCCCTCTTTTTGACTTGTTAGCAGAAAGGGAGGGGGATGAGGGTTTAGGTTCCCTGAGAGTCCTGACCCAGGAGGCCAGAGCCGCACTCAAGAAGGTCCAGACCACCATTGCGAGCAGGCAAGTCCATTGCTGTCAATCAGGGCTGCCTTTCCGCTTCATCATCCTAGATGAGTTACCCCATTTATACGGAATGATATTCCAGTGGGACAAGGGCCAACGGGACCCCCTCTTAAAAATAGAGTGGGTGTTCCTTGGCCACAAACAGTCCAAGAGTATCACCAGGCCACAGGAGCTGATGGTGCAGCTCATAATACAGGCCAGGGCTTGTCTGCAAGTACTAGCAGGATGTGACTTCACATGTATCCACCTCCCCATCAAAACATCCACGGGGAAGATGACCAAAGAGACCTTTGAACACCTTTTAAGACAAAATGAAAATTTGCAGTTTGCTCTAGACAGCTTCTCAGGCCAAATTCAAATTGGACATCCTGGCCATCATCTGTTCAACACAGAGTTCAAATTGTTACCAAAAGTATTACAAAGTAAGAAGCCACTCAGAGCACTGACAGTGTTCACAGACGGGTCAGGGAAGTCCCACAAGTCAGTGGTGACTTGGAAGGACCCAGAGACTCAGTTGTGGGAATCTGATGTTAAGATAGTGGAAGGTTCCCCACAAGTGGCTGAGTTGGATGCTTTCATGAAGGCTTTTGAGAAATTTGATCAACCCTTTAATCTGGTAATGGATTCAGTGTATGTAGCAGGAACAGTGTCTAGAGCTGAACATGCAGTCTCAAAGGAGGTCCCGAATCAGGTCATCTTTGGGTTGCTCACAAAATTGGTACACCTGCTTTCTAACCGTGAGGATCCCTTTTATGTGGTGCATGTGAGATCACACACGGATCTCCAAGGCTTTATTGCTGAGGGGAACCGCAGAGCAGATGCCCGGGCAGCCCCAGTACAGCTGGGAGGCCAGCCAAGTATAGTCGATCAGGCCAGGCTCAGCCATCAGCAGTTCCATCAAAATGCTCCAGGTCTGGTACGCCAGTTCCATCTGCGGCGTGACCAAGCCAGGGAAATTGTGGCCTCATGCCCCAACTGTCAGGAGGCAGCTTTACCAACACTGGGAGCAGGTGTGAATCCCAGAGGCCACCACAGTTGTGAGGTATGGCAGATGGACGTCACCAAAGTCCCCAAATTTGGGAAACTCAGGAATGTCCATGTAGCCATGGACATCTTCTTGGGAGCAGTTTTTGCCTCAGCCCACATAGGGGAAAGGACCACAGACATGAGAAAACACCTCATACACGCCTTTGCCACCTTGGGGGTCCCAGCCACAATTAAAACTGACAATGGTCCAGTGTATACTTCCAAGTGTTCAGCAACTTCCTGCAGGAATGGGGGTCCAACATAAAACCGGGATTCCTCACTCCCCCACCGGCCAGGCCATAATAGAAAGGATGCACCAGACACTGAAGCGGGTCCTCCGGAAGCAGCGGGGAGATGTGCAGGTGCTGTCACCGCACGAGAGGCTTTGCAAGGCATTATTTACCATCAATTTTCTAAACAGGTCTTTAGACAGACTGGAACTGCAGGTGCCGCAAGGAGAGAAAGGACCCAACATTTCCCTAAATAGCATTCTCCTTACAGCTACCTCAGTCCATGTATGTCCCCAGTCCACGTGTTTGTAATAAAGTTGTTGCCCCAGTTCCCCTATCCCCAAACACCAAGGGAAGAACCAGCCCCAGCATCACCTCCAGGCCCTCTCCACCTGCGAGCCAGTCACTGCAGTCGTAGCAGCAGAAGAAGCTGAGAGAAGAGGCCACCGCGCATGAGACCAAGTCAAAGCAACTGTCTTTTTTATATTTTTTAAAGCTGGGAGATGTTGCATCCCAGATTTGGGTTCAGATTAGGGGTTCTGATCTTTGTTAGTTTGCCAGTTTTGTGTACCCTCGTGCATCCCCCGTGTTTCCCCCCCCCCCATGGTGGTTAGCTCCAGGCTGCCTGCCATTGGAGCTTCCCCCCGCCACTCTTGTAACCACTCCCTGCCCACTCCTGAGGATTCTGTGTCCGTCACCCCATTCCCGCGAACCCACTCACCCTGAGGCCCCATGTCCGCCCCTGCCACATTCCTCTTGGTCACCGTGGTCCATGTCATTGCCACAGCATCTGTATTCATTGGCCGGGAGGGCCCTCGCCCTCCCTGTCCCACTCTTATATCATCCCGCAGTTCCCCAGTCCTGGGGCCATTTTTGTCCACACAAGGTTGGGAGAGGTCTGCAGCTTCTCCATTGCGGCTCCCGTGGCCATTAAAGCCTCCAGCCACCACGCAGATGGATTTGGATGATTCCCTTGCTTCTTTATTTCCTCCCTCGCGCCGACGGCAAAGCGTGGCCAGCCCGCCCTGGTGCACTGCAACAGAAGCGCCTGGGAATCACAACAAGCGCCGGCCCTGACGAGAAGCTGAGGTACCCAAGCCGGGCGCTTGGGAGCTGACCGGAGCCGAGAAAAATAACGCATTGTCGCTTATATTGGGTTTGTGTGGCCAGGTTCTGTTGGTGGAGGGGATGCCTACAGAGAGCTTCTCTTCCCTAAGAAGCTGTGAGAAGCTCCCCTATGAGGCAAGGCCGGACAGCTCCAGCAGAGACCCATCACTGCACAAGGCCAAGCCCATCAGCAGCATTGGTAACACCATGGCACTGAGTGCCACATTCAGTCTTTTTTTAAAGACATCCAGGGATGGTGACTCTACCACCTCCCCAGGCAGACCATTCCAGAACTTTATCACTGTTTACGTGAAAAACTTTTTCTAATATCCAATCTATATTTCCCTTGACACAGCTTGAGACCCTGTCCTCTGGTCCTGTCAGTAGCTGCCTGGTGAAAAAGACCAGCTTTCAGGGAGTTGTAGAGAGTAATAAGGTCACTTCTGAGTCTCCTTTTCTCCAGGCTGAACAATCCCAGCTCCCTCAGCTGTTCCTCACAGGGTTTGTGTTCCAAGCCCCTCAGCAGCCTCATTGCCCTCCTCTGGACATGCTTAAGCGTCTCAATGTCTTGCCCAAACTGAGGGGCCAGAACTGGACACAGCACTCAAGATGTATCCTCACCAGTGCTGAGTACAGGGGAAGAATGACCTCCCTGCTCCTGCTGGCCACACCATTCCTGATATAGGCCAGGATGCCGTTGGCCTTCTTGGCCACCAGGGCACACTGCTGGCTCATGTTCAGTCAGCTGTCACCAGTACCCCCAGGTCCCTCTCTGCATGGGCACTGTCTAGCCACACTGTCCCCAGCCTATAATGCTGCAGGGGGTTATTGTGGCCAAAATGCAGGACTCAGCATTTGGACTTATTGAACTTCATCCTACTGGATTCCACCCATCCATCCAGCCATTTCAGGTCTCTCTGCAGAGCCCTCCTACCTTCCCAGAGATCGACACATGCTCCTAGCTTAGGGTCATCTGCAAATTTACTAATGAAAGACTCAATCCCCTCATCCATGTCATCAATAAAGATATTAAACAGAACTGGCCCCAGCACAGACCCCTGAGGGACACCACTGGTGACTGGCCCCAGTTGGATGCAGCACTGTTCACCACCGCCCTCTGGGCCCGGCCATCCAGCCAGTTCCTAACCCAGCAAAGAATGCTCCTGTCCAAGCCGTGGGCTGCCAGCTTTTCCAGGAGTGTGCTGTGGGAGACAGTGTCAAAGGCCTTGAAGACCAGGTACACAACATCCACAGCCTTTCCTGCATCCACTACGGGGGTCACCTGGCCATAAAAGGAGTTCAGGTTGGTCAGACATGACCTACCCTTCATAAACCCTGTGCTGGCTGGGTCTGATCCCCTGGCCATCCTTTAGGTTCTGATGACATTCTGTATAAACTGTTCCATAACCTTACTGAGGTCAGACTAACTGGTCTATAATTACCAGGATCCTCCTTCCCACCCATTTTGTGAATGGGTGTCACAATGGCCAGCTTCCAGTCCTTTAGAACCTCACCAGTGAGCCAGGACTGCTGGTAAATGATGGAGAGTGGCTTTGCAAGCTTATCTGCCAACTCCCTTATCATTCTGGGATGGATCCCATCTGGTCCCATGGATTTATGAACATCCAGCAGCTCAGCAGCTCTCTGACTGCCTCCTCTTGGATAACAGGGGGACCATTCTTCTCCCTGATACCATTGATAAAACAGTTACACGGATGAAATTGCAACCAGAGAATAATGAGAATATGTCAGAGGTAAAATGCGGCATTGCGTGATTCTCCCTGGTCCCGAGTGGCTTGGGGAACCCGGCTAGGCTCTGCATATCGTCCAGGGGTCCGGGGCTGCCGCGTGTCCGGGCGTTCTGGTGCTTAGCGCACTGGCGTGGGCTGCCACATTCTGTAACTGGTGCTGGGAGGAGATGAAGAGGTGAAGGAATGGCACACCTTGCCTTGCGGTTTGCTGGAGAAGGTTTATTGTCTCACAGTCACTGCGGTGGAGAGCAGTGTCCGCTCTTAGTGCCCACGTGGGCAAGATGGCAACGAAACAAAGGATGCATGGGGTTAAATAAGGGGCAGGCAGACATGGGTGGAAGCCCCTTTGCTCAATGGGGACAGGCAAGAGGGGGGTGACGTGGACCACGGCAACCGACGGGAACACGACAGGGGTGGATACAGGGTTCCAGGATGAATGGGAATGCAGGGATGGGGTGACTGATACAGAAGTTTCAGGAATGAAAAGGGGGTGGCTGCAGGACTGGCATGGGGAAGCTCCAATGGTAAGTGACCCAGAGCGAACCATTGCGGGGGGAACATGGGGGTGCACAGAACCGGCTAACTAACATTATTAAAACTCCTAACTAAACCAACCCGGGATGCAACAGTAAAACTCTGCAGACACCAAAGTAAAGCAAAGAACAAGGGTAAGAAGGTGTTGCAGGTGTCAAAACAGAGATTTCCCTGTAGCCCAAACTTATTTGGATATGAGTCTTTTGAGGGTCTTCTTGTGGTCATTTGGGAACACCCCATTCCTCAAAATTAATTTTTATGGTCCCAGATGTTCTGACAAATTTTCTTTCCTTGAGAGTATCTCAAATATGTGGTCAGGTCATGATGCACTTATCATTCTTTACTCCAGTACTCTATCTGTGTTCTCAAAACTAAGACATCAACTAGTACATATTAATCACTAGTATAAATTAACAATGAAGTACTAGGTGTCACAAGACTTATTAGTCACAACAGGGAGTCAACACAAGGCCACACTTACCTATGGTACTTGTACTAAGCACTGTGTGGTCCAAAACTAAGCACTAACCACAAATACAGGGGTCATATACTACTGTCTGAGAGTTAAAATAATTTTCCAACATCTTCCCCCACTGCTGCACAGACTTCTACTTGAAGAAATATGACTTGTTCAGCAACATCTGTAGTGGATGCTCTATTCAGTGGACATCCTGCTGCATATTGCTATGTATCTTTCCATTCCATCTTTCTGTTTGTAGTTGTCTGCACTAACTTTTTGTCATCCTGGAGTTTGATATCCCTCTTACAGACACAAAATATCAATCAGCACATGTACTTAATCACTCCAAAGCTAGTGACATTTTCAGTTCCTACAGCACTGACCAATGCCTGCAGAAGTCTGCCAGAATCCACCATTTCTTTGACCTCTTCTAAAAATTTCATACTGACTGGAATTCCTGCTGATGGTGTCTCCAGTTCATCTAGTTGAAAGAGGCTAGTCAAATCACTCCTTCACTTCAAGAAGGATGAAATAACATTGTTTTTCGTACACAGATGGCCATAAACAAGGGACATTTCGAATTTAAGATCTCACCTCCCTATTTCAACATTTCCACTCCCTCAACCTGTCACATTCATTTCTCAGTGTTCTTCCTGAGTAGGAAACTGATCCTTCCCTTTCCTCAAAGCAAAGAAGTTCTTGTATCGGCAAACATGACCTTAAAACTATAAAGCCCCTGGTGACAAAAACTTTGTTAATTTAAAGATTAATATAGAGCACAATAAACTTATTGCACAAAGCAGAAGCCAGACCTAATTCTTTACCATCTTCTCTATTCTTCAAGACAACCTTAAAAGGTTACAGTGGCCCATAGGGTAGCATGCCAACATTACTCAGCTATTTTTAATCTCATGGTTTCTCAACTGCACTCTTCTGTTAAGCTCTTTGTCATTTTATCTTCTTTTTTAAAATTACACCACTGGTGGGTAGCCCCACCACTTTTATTTAAAGGCTTAATTTTATTTGCACTCTTATTTTAGAGTAACAAACAATTCCTAAAAAAAGATACACAAAATTAGGTACCAGCAAAAACGGACACTGCAAATTTTCACATCAGAATCACAAGTAACAAAGCATGTATATAGTATTTATAATCTTGTTTACCCACATTCATGTAAATAATGTGCTGAAATTAATTATACACACATATTAGAAAAAAAGTTCCCTGTACCTGCTACTGACTACTTGAACTCTCTTCTGTTCTATTCTGTAAAATCTGTTCTTTCATTTCCCAACATGATTCCAACATGATTTCAAACCCTAAAACTTTAAACATAGGTGATTTGTTCTTTTTCTGCATATTAATGATGGACTTTTTTTCTCCTTTTGAAGCAGAAAAGTAAGTTGAATTCTCCTTGCATTTCAGAATAATGAAAGTAAAGTAAATGGAATTTAGTCACAAAGCAGGCACGATGATATACCAATAGTCCTGATTGGTATGGTTGGTAATTGATCATGTTTACAACATACCCAACCCTATTATTCTCAGCTCTACAGGTGTCGGCTGTTCAAATCATCACAATTAAAACACTGCTACAATTTTTCTACCTATTGAAAACATCTATCTTTTTAGCACTACACCACCTTTGTCTCTCTATATGCTGTAGTTACTAATACATGGAAATTTTTATATTTTTTTTTCACACTATCTGACTTTTTGGCAACTGAAGAAATCTAAAAAAAGATACCCACTCAAATCATTACCTCTTCACACACCTCTACTGAAAGAATCAAAACAGCTTTTCAAGCCAAATGCACAACAATTAACTTGCAAATGTACAGCATATGAATGTTAATAGTAGCAGACAGAATTCAACAAATCAGCATCTCTGTTTAACACCAATATACACACTGAAGATCAAACCTGGCTGCAGCAACAGCCAGATAATATGCAAGTTATTACCTGTCCGCATGACTACTTATTGCTATTCCTGTTTTTTCAAGTCAGAGAGATTAACATACCATGCCTCTTGCTAGTTTACTTCTGCCAGCTAAAAGAAAAACATACGGAACAGATCATCATGAGTGCTCTCATGTGGCACATCCAGGAGAACGATGGGATCGGGTTCAGCTAGCATGAGTTTAGGGAAGGCAGGTCCTGCTTGACCAACCTGATTATGACCAGGTGAACTGCTTAATGGATGAGAGAAAGGCTGTGGATGTTACCTACTCAGACTTCAGTAAAGCCTTCAACACAGTGTCCCACGGCAATCTTCTGGAAATGCTGGCACTGTCACTTGGACAGATGCGCTTATCTCCCTAAAAACCGTCTGGCTAACTGAGCCCAGGGAGTGGTGGTGAATGGAGTTACATCTAGCTGGTGGCTGGTCACCAGTGGAGTTCCCCAGGGCTCCATACTGGGGCCAGGCCTGTTCATTTCCTTACTGATGATCTCAATGAGGGGATTGAATACACTGTCAGTAAGTTAGCAGATGACACCAAATTGAGTGGGAGCATTGTCTCTTGGAGGTATCTGGGCAGGTTGGATCATGGGCTGAGGCCAATGGTGTGAGGCTCAATAAGGCCCAGTGCTGGGTCCTGCCCTTGGATCACAACAAACCCAGACATCTCCACAGGCTGGGACTGGGTGGCTGCAAGTGCCTAATGGAAAAAGACCTGAGAGTGCTGGTGACAGTGGCTGAACACAAGCCAGGGTGTGTCCAGGTGGCCAAGAAGGCCAATGGCATCCTGGCCTGGATCAGCAATGGTGTGGCCAGCAGGAGCAGGGCAGGGATTGTCCCCTTGTGCTGGGCACTGGTGAGGCCACACCTCCAGCGCTGTGTCCAGCTCTAGGCCCCTCACTGCAAGAAAGACACTGAGGAGCTGGAGTGAGTCCAGAAAACTGCAATGGAGGTGGGGCAGGGTCTGGGGCACAAGTCCTATGAGGAGCAGCTGGGGGTGTTCATCCTGGAGAAAAGGAGGCTCAAGGGACACTTACCGCTCTACGACTGCCTGACAGAAGGGGGTAGCCAGTGTAGTGCCATGACTAGAGGAAATAGCCTCAAGTTGCAACAGGGGAGGTTCAAGCTGGACAACAGGAAGAATTTCTTCACGGAAAGGGCTGTTAAACATTGGAACAGCCTGCTCAGGGAAGAGGTGGTGTCACCATCCCTGAAAGTGTTTACAAAATCACTGGACTTGGCACTTAGTTCTATGGTTTAGTTGACATGGTGGTGTTTGGTATTAGGTTACACTAAATGAACTTGGAAGTCTTTTTCATACATTTATGATTCTATATCACTGCAAACAAAGATATTTGTTTTTCAAATATTAATGCTTTTATAACTTGCAATGAGCTCTTCAAAGTGTAATTGCTTTGCTACGTAATGTATCACCCAGATTGAAAAGCTCTTTTGTCATTTCCAGAATTACCGTCCTAGAAACTAGCAGACTGCAGTGCAAGTCCTTCCTCTGTACAACATACATACACACAATTATTTTAGAACTATGTTTCTGCATTCTAAAACCTCTCCATAAAGGAATACTCAAGAGAGCTGGCAGTACTTGCTGTTCTGTTTCTGAAACAACGTTGCCACCACCTGGACAAAACTCTGACTGGTATTGCTGTGGTGTGAGTCTGTACCTGGAAAAAAAAAAACAAACTCTCACCTTCTCCATAGAATTATTTTCATAAACAAGCAAATTAAATTCTCTAAAATTTGGTTTTCTATTCATGACTTAATATTCAAATTTTGTGTTTCATTAGTATCTTAACATTAGACATGTGAAAGTAAAATTTATTAGCTTTCCACCAACATTTGAAAAACTTGAGAAACTACTTTTTATGTCCAGTAATATGACTTACAATTATCTGCAGTTCTAAATAATCAGCTTACAAATGCTTCATACAATCATAACCAGTTTCTGTCTCTTCTTCAGACTTCATTCCTGTTAGCGAGGAAACTAACATTCAGACTCAGAAGAAAACCATAGCTTTTATCTCTGAAGATATGCTTTGGAGATTTGTTGCTTCTTCCACTCTCTGCCATTCATCATAAAACAATACAGGAAAGTTTCAGTCTAGTCTTCAATTAAAAGCTGTGTTTTATAAAATATTTTGAAGGAAAGCAGAAATTCTGCTCTAAACTTCTGATGAACAGGAAGGTGACAGGCCACTACTTAAAACAGGAAACAAGGAGCAACTAAAACTATATGGAGGATTCCTTTAGTCTCAATAGAACTTTAAATCTTTCTAAATTTTATTAAAAAGTGTACATCTACTGAAGACTGGATTCAATCAGATATAAGACAATTCACAGATACATAATGCAACTGAATACTTTGTACTTTTCCTTATATAGATTCTTATTTATTTATACATTTTTGGTTTGTTGAGAATTTACTGCACAAGATACAGGCTTATGCAAATATGAGTAGGCATTTCATGTGAAGAAAATGTTTCCCACAGAAGCTGGTGCTTGCTTTCAATTATTAGCAACAAAATTTACCACTGAAACTTCGTGATGCCACATGTATTTCTCAATGGTATTTGATAAGAGTACTGAATAACTTAAGCTCTTAGCATCAGAAACTTAGGTCAAAAATGGCCCCCTGTTGTGGTTTGGTTTTATTTAGTCAGTTGTTTTATTAATGTTAGTTAGGTTTGTTCCTTGTACTCCCCCATTCTTCCCCTCACCGTGGTTTGTTCCAAGTTGTTTACCCCGAGAGTTCCTGCCACTCAGATTGCCAGTTACCTGTCAATCTTCTCACCTCTCCCAGTTTTCTCCTTATTTGGTCCCATCAGTCAGGGTTTGTTCACTCCCTGTCGGTTGTCAATCCTGTAACCACCCCCAGCTTCTTCAAGAAAGTTCTGTATCAATCACCCCACCTTAGCCTTTCTATTTGTCCCCAGACTTTGTGCCCACTGTTGCATCCTGGGATTGGGTTTTAGAGGCTCTTATTTGTGTTAGCTAGCCGAGTCCTGGGTACCCCTGTGCTTCCCCTGTGTCTTCCCCCGCCACGGTTTCTGGCCCCATGCTGCCTGCCCTTGGATTTTCCCCCCCTGCCACTCCTGTGACTACTCCTCCATCCGGCCCCAGGAACCCCCGTGTCCGCCGCCCCATCCCCACAATCCCACTCAGCCCGAGGCTCGGTGTCCGCCCCTGCAGTTCCCTGATTGGTCACTGTTCTATGTCATCATCGCATCACCCGCACGGATTGGGGGGAGGGGCGTCTGCCCTCCCTATCACATCCCCTGTATCATCCCGCTCCCTCCTGGGTCCCAGGGCTATTTCCCCCATGTGGAGTGGGTTGCTACCCCCCTACTCTCAGTGACAACAAAGCCTCCCTGCCTTCCTTGTGGGTGATCTGGACATTCCTTCCGTCTTTGCCTCGGACCCGTAGCGCAGGTGACAGAACCTGGCTGACCCCAACTGGCATGCCAGCAACAGCGGCACATGGGAGAGAAGCGGCGGACCCAGAAGTCCGGGGGGAGGCAGTGCCGGAGGGCACTGGAGCTGCCCTGGACCTGGGAGAAAGAGTGTGACGCTGCAGCCCACCTCTGTTACGTTACCATTGGTTGTTATAGTCGATGTCATCCCTCTCTCATTTGTCCCCATTGGGCGAAACAGGTTTACACCCCTGTCTGCCCACTCCCTATTTAATCTTCAGCCATCTTTTGTTTCTTCGGCATTTGTCTCTGCACCCACCCTGAGAGCGTCTTTGTTCCTGCCTCACCTGGGGGAATAAAGACTCTTTGGGCTCATAAACAAGTGTCCTTCTCTCATCTCTTCATCTCCTCTCAGTGTGTGAAGCTACCAAAGCTGCATAACCCACGCCGCAGCACTCAGCACTATCAGGGTGGCAGACACCGTTTCCCTGGAGTGCCCACACACGTGGCGGCCACCTGGCCTCACATGGGCAGTGCTAGCCAGCGCATCTCGTCTTCTTGAGGTCGTGGTAGGTAGCCACCACAGCCCCCAATGCAGAGCTTGTGCAACCTATGGAATACAGAATGCTTCCTGCTTTTTCCAGCAGTTCCTGGTAAGCTGATGGTCCAAATCAAATCAAATCAAATCAAACCTGAGTCTGCTGCTCCCATAAAGAGAACTTAAAACTTAAGCCAAATGCTTTTAAACACTCATACATCATCTTTGAAATAAACTGACTTCTTGATGATAGCTTACTGTTCTTAAAAAAATTTGTATATGTTGGTACTTTATACTGCTCATTTTAACTCTTAATCATTACAATACATAAAACTACAAATGAATATATTGAAAATGTAAATATAACCTGCTCATTAATCAGCCTTTTGATTAGAAAATTATATACCAGATCTTGAGTATTTAGGGCCCCTTATCTTCCTGCATTTTTAAACTAAAATGGTTATTAAGAGTCTTTATAAATTATTTTCAATGGAAAATGGAATCAGCTATTTCCAGCAAGATATATTTGGTTGTAATTGTTGCATCCCAGGTTTGGGTTTAGATTAGGGGTTCTAATCTATGTTAGCTAGCCAAATCCTGTGTACCCTCGTGTTCCCCCCTGCCATGGTTGTTAGCTCCAGGCTGCCTGCCATTGGAGTGTTCTCCTGTCACTCCTGTCACCACTCCCCCGTCCAGTCCTGAGGAGTTCTGTGTCTGTCACCCCGATCCCATGGACCCATTCGCCCCGAAGCCCCTTATCTGCCCCTGCTGTGTTCCTATTGGTCACTGTAGTACATGTCATCACCACAGCATCTGTATTCATTGGGCGGGGGGGTGTCTGCCCTCCCTGTCACACTCCCTATATCATCCCACTCCCCCCGGTGCCGGCACCATTTCCCCACGTGGGCGTGGGAATCGCAGGTGGCAACCCCCCACCGCAGCTCTCTGCGACAATAAAGCCTTCCTGCTTTCTTTTGTGGGTGATTTGGACAAATTCCTTCCCTCTTTGCCTAGGACCCTCACGTGGGCAAACTCCGACTGGCGTGCAGCAGCAGCGACACACAGGAATTAGTGGCGAGCCCGAGTTCTGGAGAGAGGCGGTGCCGAAAGGCGCCGGAGCTGCCCGGAGCCGGGAGAAACAGTGCAACGCTGCTGCAATAAATGCATAAACTGTATGAGGAATTTGTTTTTCAATTAAAAATATATGAACACTCTAAGTACCACTCGATGTTCCACTGCAAGAACAATTAATCATGTACCAAAGCTACGGCAATGCCCTGCCAGTATGTCATATAATAAGAAAAATAAATTACTTACATTGATAAGTCTAGTCTATTTAGTGAAATACTTGTCCAAGATATTGAAATGAGTCATCAATCACCACTACTCCATCGTCTATTCCCATCTTTTATCACAACCAACTGAAGAGTCATCTCAGAGTTAATGAGTTATGCTGGATGTTCCTCTCACAACAAGCTTGGTATAGTTGCATTTTATCACTGTCATCACTTTAGGATGATCTTGTAAAAATCCACCACTTACACAATATCATTAAATACAGAACCATCTTTACATCAAATAAGCCCATCTTACTATGTTGTTGTTGGTGTGACCTGACTTTCAAAATGATAGTTTTTTCCCCACTTGAAAATAAAAGTTCTTGATAAACAGTAAACAATGTACCTAGTCTCAAGTTTCATGCTTTCAGGAAATTAACTACTCTAATTTTGAATTCTCCCATATTCCTGCTGGCAGTATTGTTACTTTTTTAGGATCTTTCCGTCTATATTGGCACTCAAATTTTTCTTAACTCTTTTTTTCTCCAGCCATTACTCTCTTTACTGAATCTAATGACTTCTTAGTCTCATAGTCTAGGAATTTTAAACATTCACTTTCTCTCTTTCAAGAGAAATAAGACAACCAGACTGAAAGAGCATTATTTTACACCCTTCTTCCCTTCCACTTCTGAAGTCCAATCCTTTCTATATTCGCCCCAGAGAACTACAGTACTCTTGTAAACTCATACCTTTATGCTGTTCTCATTAGAACAATTTGAATGAAGGCAAAACACATGTTAAACCAGTACTTGCACATCAGTGATGCTTCTTTACTCTCCACAATTATTCCCTTCATCCCAACAAAACCTATTGAAGTTGCTGGTTCTTCTAAGAACCTAATTACTCAGAGACAGGCAAAATCAGGAACTCCAGGTAACTCTCCTATGATGACAGAGGTAAAGGTGGTCTCAGGGTGAAGTTGCTACACGTTGAGTTTGACCTGGTCATCCAAGACCTTAGGATACTGGTGAGACCACATCTACTGTAGTGACTTGAATCAAAGCAAGTGTAGTTTTGTTAATTCTGTGTTGCCTTTATTTACCACATACTGATTTGGATTTCAAAGTAGTTTTTGAATGCATAACTTACCTTTTTTTTTAAGAAGAAATCCTCATTTATAAAACATTTTGAAAAATAACAGCATATTAGGTGCTGTGGCAATGTGAAAGCCATACTTGCAGCATATACCTAAAAATTTTGTATCCCTTTGAGATCTCCAAAGTCTATATTCAGATATTCAGTCCTGGAAAACAGACTAAATTTAAGAAGCAAACTCTCTTAATCACAGATGATGGAGGTACAAGGAAACTCAACATCAACCACTTAGGAAACTCAACATCAATGTATACATTGACCTGCTCCTACTTTTCCCTACTACAGACAAGGCTTCAGGTTCCAAAAGTGTTTTGGACCCTGAACTCAAGTGTAGAAGAGCACAATTCACAACAGACAGAAAGAAAACATTAATTCTTTGCATCACACAGTCCACTATTTCTGTTCCAAACTCCTGCCAAAGACCAGGGCAGGCCAAAAGAAAGGTGTCAGATGCCTCTTGATCAAAGCAGAAGGTGGTACAGACACTACCTACACTATATACTCTCACCTCCAGCTTAAGGTGAGATGTTGGTCTGAAACAAAGCCCAGCCTGTCCTGACAGATCTACCCTAAGTGAAGAGAGAGAAATCAAGACCTGCCTTTTTTGCACACTCTGCAATATATTGGATCAAAATCCAGTACAGTACAAAGGGATCGAGCACATCAGGCCTGGCACTGTGATAGACCTACTCAGTTCTCCCTAAATCCATAGGGCAGACAGCAAAGCACAGTGCAGACACACTGCAGTGATCTTGCAGTGAAACCTACACACAACATCTCACTGGTCTCATCTACAACTCATTTTCTTTCTAGTGTTGCTCCAATCCTGCACTGGTGTCTATATGGTTAGAACATTGGGTGAACCATGAATTATATATGCAGCAGATTTTTCTAATTTACTACCAACATTTGAAAAGAGAGCATTGCTTTCTCAGCATTTTTTAATTCCTAGTTCCTTTTAAAAACAAACCGTCAGAAATTTTCAGTGCACATTTTAATTTCTATAGACCTTCCTCAATCTCTATTACCTTTGCAATCCATATCTTAAAACTTCTTCACAAAATTATTAAAGCCCACAAATACCATGTGTGATCCTGTTTGTACAGCACAGGATGCTGTTCAAAAATGTTGTGAGAGGCAGTTAGTTGCCACCACCCACAGCAGTGGTTGCAACTATCTGTAATCACTTCACTAGTGTCAGAATGATTTTTCTCGTTAGCCACAAGCCTGAGGGAAAACTGGCATACTTTCCTGCTCTGGAATAGATGAAACTTCATATCTTTTCTATACTGGCAGCACAAGGATGGCCATTCACAGAAGTAAAGGCATAAATTACAGTGGAAATGAGTCACCAGTATGTGGGGAAACAGAATCTCCTACATCCAAGTAACCCCAGACAACAAAAGTCAGGGAGTACTGTATCTTAAAACAATAATGAACATTCACAAGGAAGTCCATTTTGTAAGGAAAGCGAATGCCAGTCTGTCAACTAGAAATGGAGGAAAAAAATAGGTATCATGAGGTCACAGAAAGGAAATTTATAACAGCACAATACTTTGATACACGTAGTACTACAGAAAAAGCAACATTTTAACATTTTCATTTAAAAAAATCACATCAATTTCTTCTTTGCTAGCAGAAGGCATGCTTATTTCTTTCAGAGTTCTGTCATTCTGCTGATGCTGAGTGATTAAGGTTTTTTTAGATCAAGCTAAAGCAGTGACAAATATTCAGAAAAAAAATCAGACTTTTCACAAGTAGTATTTTCACAAAATCACACAGTAGTACTTCCCATATGAACTCTCCTATTCTCTACGTACATACAGAATAAGGGTATCTGAACTCCTGAAACACAGGCAGAAATCTAGAAAAGTATTTTCTACAGGAGTGGGATAAATGTACACATAAGAATTAATTTCACAGAATTACATCACCAGTTAGGTTGGAAAAGACCTCTGAGACCATCTAGTGCAACCTAATACCAAACACCACCATGTCAACTAAACCATAGAACTAAGTGCCACGTCCAGTGGTTTTGTAAACACTTTCAGGGATGGTGACACCACCTCTTCCCTGAGCAGGCCACTCCAATGTTTAACAGCCCTTTCCGAGGAGAAAGTCTTCCTGATGTCCAGCCTGAACCTCCCCTGTTGCAACTTGAGGCTATTTCCTCTAGTCGTGTCACCAGTTGCCTAAGGCAGGAGGCCGACCCCTGGCTACCCCCTTCTGTCAGGCAGTCGTAGAGCGATAAGGTGTCCCTTGAGCCTCCTTTTCTCCAGGATGAACACCCAGCTGCTCCTCACAGGACTTGTGCTCCAGATCCTGCCCCAGCTCCACTACCCTTCTCTGGACTTAGCTTTTACAATCTTATGCAGAAGCGCTCCGAATTACCAAGAAGAGCAAATAATTGCTGCCTACCTACCTAGTACAGGCTGCGCTCTGAAACCCTCCAGTGAGTGGCTTTACAGTTTTTCTGACATTAGAGCACCAAAAACCCGCACGTGTTTCCCGATGCGCGGCACTTTCCTTCCCGCTACTGTTCAGCCGCTGTAACTTTTTATCAGCCGCCTTCCAGCCGCCCCGACGGCTGCGGACAGCGGCGGGCGGGCGGAGGGCCACGCAGTGGCGCAGTGCACGGCTGCCCCCAGGCCCGCCTGCCAACGCCGCCCCGGTGCGTACCTGCGCGGTTCTCGTGCTTGGGCACCCGGTAGTACTTGTTGCCAAACTGGTCGGTGCCCACCAGCTCCTTGGCAGGCCCCACGAACCGCAGCCGCAGAGCGCGGAGAGCCTGCCAGGCACGGCTCATGCCGGGATCCCGAGGGAAGATCGCGGCACCACCGCCCACGGACAGACACCGGGACACAGACACGGAGCACGCGCCGCCTCCCGGCCCCGCCGCCTCGCGCCAGCCGGTGCGCAGCGCCTATGGGGGCCGGGCGCGCCAGCAACGCCGCTTGCCATTGGCGCGGGCCGGCCTGCCCCGAGCCAATCCCGGCCGCGCCCGCCACAAGATGGCGGCGTGGCGGAGCGCGGGCCGGGTGCTCTCGCCATGTTGGGGCTCATGGCTGCTCGCCAGGCGGGGCTGGACGACCCCGCGCGGCTGCGCCGGGCCGAGCGCACCCGGAGGTACCGGGGCCGGGGCGGGTGTCCCTGCGCGGGGAGGCCCCGGAGCGGCAGCCCCTGGCTCCGCCCTGCCGCGGAACCTCGCTTTGCCCGGCCCGCGCTGGGGCGGCCCGGCCCGGGGCGGGGTGAAGGGCTGAAGTGCCGCAGCCGCCCTGTGCGCGGGGGCCGGAGCGGGGGAGCTGCAGCAGTGGGTCAGCAGCCTTGGTGTTAGTTAGTGTACGGTGTGCTCAGCTCTGGGCAGAGTGTGCACAGCGCAATGAACTGTGCCTCATTCCCTGCACCTCTTGAGTTACCGCCCTTGCTGTCAGCGCCGTTCCTCCAGGGGCTTCGATCTGCGTGCGGCTGTGCTCCGCTTGTGAGCAAACAGGTGTTTGTAATTCTCGTGTGCCCTCATCTGCTCGTCCTGCCTTTTCCCAAACCCGGCCTTTTGGCAGGTTGAAGAAGAATCAGATGCAGGGAGTTTCTTAGCAATTTTTGTGGGAATAGGTGGCAGCATAGACGGGTTTGTTAATATTCCTGCTGAAGGTTATAATGTGATATTTGTTCAATACCAGGGAATCTACTTTGCAGATGTATTTCAAGATAAATCAAATAAAGCCTACCTTAGTTCAGTTACTCACACAACTTCTCGATCTGTGTTGGCGATTTATGGCTTTAGGATGCTGTATCATTGTAAAACAAATATTTAAAATTGAAATTAATTTTGGTAGCTCAGGAAGCTTGTTTCTGGGTGCATATTGACAATACAGTTATGTCCCTCTGTGCCCTCTGCCCTCATGTAGCATTCAGTGTTAAGAACGGTTACTCACTGGCTGGACTTAACCTTACTTGGACAATTGTCTGCTTAGCATTTCCCTCCTGAAACTTTTTAATTTTGACTTTAAAATAAAAAAATCACTAGTCTTAAGTGGATTTTATTTATAACTGCATTTTGAAGTCATATATTTTAACCCATTTCCACACAGGGGGATTTCTTGCTTCCTGAAATTCCATCTGGAGCTCAAAGGTTTTAAATTGGGTGTCTTGTGTATGTCAGAATTCTTATTCTAGGTGAATTCTCACATAATTATATTTCACATAGTTTAAGAGAGCTTAAATGATTTGCTGCTTTTTTAGCATGTCTACAGACATGATATTGGGGGCCTGCCTGTAGCAGCCTAAGGTTGTCACAACAGGATTTTTTGCCCCTTGAGCTGAAGCTGAGTAGGGGCACTCTTACTCACAGCATTTTGGTTACCTATTTAGTTATGTTTTTGTTGTGGTGGTGTTATGCTTTGTACTAAATGGTGCTGTAGGAGGCTCTGATCATGTTGCAAGGCTAAATTTTATATCTGGTAGTATGATTTAATGAAGCCGAATATATTTTTGGATTCTGCAATATTAATGTATTCAAAAATACACGCTAAGAATTGCAGGTCAGAAAATGTTGTCGTGGAAGCTTCATCATTGGGGGTCGCCTAGTTTTTATTTAGTATTGCAGAAAATGTAGCATACAAACTTCGTCTCAATAAAAGAAGTACTGTAAACTTGGTAAACTAAATTACTTCGTCCACTAGGTGTCCATAGTTCCAAGCAGGATGAAGCCTGAAAGGATGATACATGATGAAGCTTCAAAGTAGCCAATATTTGTGGTGATTACAAGCTTCTTAATATTTCTTTTTCTTAGTGTTTTCAAATTACAATTCCAGGTTTTGTTTAATATGTTGACCCAAAATGCAATTTTACTTTTTCTTTGAGCCCATTTTATGTATTTATTTCTCCCTTACATTCCAAACAACAAAGTATTTTTTTTCTGCCAACTTCACAAGACTTATTTCTATCTCTGTATTGTGTAGTTTTGCAAAAAAATGGCAAGTTAAATGCATTGAAGGAGCATGGAACTAGGTTTCAGCTGTTCAGAGGTACATAATAAGATTTAATGATTCTGTTCTTGTTCTTCATCTCTTTTTCTTCCTTTTTTTTTCTGGGTAGGGTTTTAAGTTTGGAATTAAATAAAGATCGAGATGTGGAAAGAATACATGGAAGTGGTATCAACACCCTTGATATAGAGCCTGTTGAGGGAAGATAGTAAGTATATACTTTGGTTGGTACAAATGTACATAAGTAATTCACTGTGTTTTGGTACTACGGATTTGTTGTCTTGTTGAACATGATCGTTACATTGAGCATATCGAGATTATGAGTGTTTTAACTTTTGTGCTTCATTAACACTTTCAGCATGTTATCTGGTGGATCGGATGGTGTTATTGTACTTTATGACCTTGAAAACTTGAGCAGGAAACCAAGTTACACTTGTAAAGCACTTTTTTCAGTTGGAAGGTAAGTACTCTGAAAGTCTTTCAAAAGTACACGATATAGCTCATATGTGGCTAAAATTAAACTTGCAAATTAATGTCTGTTCTTATTTCTAGGATAAAAAGACTGTAGAAAATACTGCCAGAAATCTTGGAAAGCTAGTAGCAAGAGCTAATTGTTTTATGCTTGATTTGTCTACTCTAATAGTTACAATATCTGTAAAGCAACTCTGGTATTGTTTGAGCAAATCTATGGCAGTTTCAAAAGTTAAAATTAAGGATACCAGTTGTACTCACATGAAAACTAAAGTTAGACAGTCTTATGTTGCTGTAGACACCACAAAAAGAAGGCAGACCTAGTATTCTAACCTTAAATTTTAACACTAGAAAAAGAAGACAGGAAAAAAAAAGAAACCCAGACCTTCCTCTAACTCATCATTTCTGACCTGTGAGTTTTCTTAATGTTTCATTTTTAAATTTGGTGCCTCTATGCCAGTAACTGAGAAAGAAGTTTTAGTACTGCTGTATAAATATTTCCTGTATTCCCCAAATATATATAATACATATATTTGAGTAAATACTCTTTTAAGCAAGATTATTATGCAATTATTTGCACAATTCTTTTCAACTGTCTGGAAAAAAATCCAATACCTATTTGCAGTTTTGTTTTATTTCCACTCTCTCTCTTTCCAGCTTTACTAGTAGCTATTTTTAGTTCATCAGGTGTTCAGCAGGTACAGAAGTGATTTCTACAAAACTTCTTAAGAACATGTTTGAATGAAGACAGGTGTGCTACTGAAAAATAGGATGTGTTTTTCTAAAGAACAGGGTATTACCGTGCTGTGTGTAATCTTTTATAAAGAGTCTAAACCTTTATTGATTTGTCAGGCCATCCCTGCAGGCAATACAAATTTTTCCATTATAGACATTAAATCTTCTAGCAAAAGCTCTTTTTTCCTTTATTTGGAAAAAGGCTTGTCTAGTAGGTTAGAACTTCACCAGAGACTCACAGTAAGAGATATTCTATTTCATAATAGATTGGTAGCTGCATTTTCCCCTTATTTTTTCCCAGTCTGCAAATTATTTGAGGTCTAAGAGTCAGAGGCTTCATGAGTCAACTATAAAAGAACAGAACAGATTTGTAACAATAAAAGGCCTTAACAATATCTTGGGTCATAGGAAAGAAAAAGGCTAACAGAACATAGCTAATAGAACAAGTGTTGATGGCCAGGCTTCTTGCACAAAATTATTTTAAATTGTAGTTAAGAACTTATAATGACTATACATCTCCAAGTCTCAAAACTGAAATGAATTCTGAAACAGATGCAGCAAATTGAAGAAATTCATACTAAGAAGGCATCATGTAAAAGCTATCAAATCTGTGCTAAAATCAGGCTATTGTTAACTTCAGTTAGATCAGTAGAAATACTCCATCCTTGAAGAATCTGTTTAGGAGGATGGTTAGTTGGTTATCTGTTTATTGAGTAAGTGTTAATTTGCATAGACGTGTCTTTTATTTCTTTCCACTCAAGGCATAAATTTTCTTAGTAGAATTGGATTTTGTGTGGCACTGCTCTAAATGACAGGCTTATGATTATTATTGCTTAAATAACCTTAGTAGGTTTCGTGCCTTAATTATTTATTTGTAGTATTCATGAAGCTTCCTAGTATGTTTTAAATACTTACTAGCTAATTAGCTACAGTATATATATATATATATATATATATATATATTCAGATATTTGGAATATTATTCAGAGTTCCTGACTTAATAAGTGAATTTATACTGCAGAAACACTTTCCTCTGTCTAGCTCCTATCTTTGAAGGATATAGTGCTGACATCTTGTGAAAGTTTGCCTGTGTTCCAAGATTGCAGGGCAGAACACAGGTCTGGTATCAAAGTTGCTTAAAGTATATCTTGCTAAAGGCCTTTTAAAGCTTTTCTTAATACACCCTGAACTGGGCTTGCTGATGATCCAGTAGTATAGAACAACAAAAGAGGTAATTCCTGGTGGTAGGCTGTGATTTACCCTTTGTTTCACATCTGGAATATAGGACCACTACTGCAAATACAAAAATAAAACTTTTCCTGTTTTCCTGGGAGCGAGCACAAAGAGCTTTACCTGGTTTCATATGATTCATGCTGACCTGTGACAAAAAATGGCATTTGAGAGTAAACGAACAGTACCCATTTCTAGATAATATGCAGATAATGCTTATCTTTAAGGTAGTCTCTACTTCTCAAAACATGTCTAGGAAGAATGAATGACAGTGACCTATTATGCATAGAATTAATTCTGTATTTGTCTTTGGTAGAAAAGGCTGGGATAATTTGATTAATGGATGAAAATACTTCATATGGAATGAGCTGGGAACAGTGTACATCCTGAGACATGAAACTATCCTGAACGGCATGTAGCCACTACTAAGCTTAGCCAGATAAAGGTGATTTCTGCAGAGCTACTCAAGAGTTCATTAGTGCATTCCTCAGCCCTGTGGATTATGGGAGAATTGATTTTCTTGTGCAGAGTTGATTACAGTGTAGTATTGTACACTTACAGTTAATGTATCTAGATAATTAGTTCCATGGGTTTAGATTTTTCTGCACATTGCGTAGAAATGCCTCTTCAGGAGTAAGCTCACTCTGAGTCAAGCTTGATTTCCTGGCTCTGCAGGTACTGAAGATTTTTAGCTTGCTATGGTTTAACTCTAGCTGGCAACCAAGTTCTGCAGAGGTGCTTGCTCACTCCCCTACCAGTGGGATCAGGGAGAGAACTGGAAGGCTAAAATCTAGAAAACTCCTGGGTTGAGATAGTTTTATAGAGAAAGCAAAAGCTGCAAACACAAGCAGACCAAGAAATTAATTCACTTCTTCAGCCATCTCCAGGAAAGCAGAGCCCCATCCGCATAATGGTTACTTGGGAAGACAAATGCCATCATTCCAAACGTGTCTCCTCCTCTTTCCTTGTTGCCTCCAGCTTTATATACTGAGCTTGATGTCACATGATCTGGAATATCCCTTTGGTCAGCTGGGATCACCTGTCCTGACTGTGTTTCCTCCCAGCCTCCCAGGCACTCTCAGTCCCCTTGCCAGCATGTCAGT
Organism: Vidua macroura; assembly: GCF_024509145.1. Classification (NCBI taxonomy): domain Eukaryota; kingdom Metazoa; phylum Chordata; class Aves; order Passeriformes; family Viduidae; genus Vidua; species Vidua macroura. The sequence goes on from NC_071611.1 coordinate 31,251,657, forward strand.
CTGAAAAGCAGAAAAGGCCTTAGCTGTCTGTAAACCCTGCTCAGCAACAACAAAAGCATCTCTATGTTACTCTGTTCAGCGCGAATCCAAAACGTATCCCATGCTAGGCACTGTGAAAAAAAATTGTTCTACTCCAGCCAAAACCAGCACACCTCCCTAAAGAATAGAGGCATAAAATTTGTTGACTTTTAGCACTGTGCCAGAGTAACAGGCCATTCTAGGATATGCCTCAGAGGTGGAGAAGCAATGCAGAAGTCATTAAACTAAGCTCAAAAATTGCTCAATATCTCTTGCTTAGTATTGTCAGTGCTGGCTTCAGGCTAACTCTCTTTAAAGGTGTCTTTTTTTGCTTTGTAGCAACCCAAGTGAGCAGAAGGGTTTATTAGCTCAGATGAAATCAGAAATATAGATGTCGTGTGAAAAGGGAAGATTTCCTCAACCCCTAGTGTTAGATTAGTCTGTCAGTGCCCTGGGAAAGCTGAGACCTTTGTGTCCAACCAGCCCCTCAGCACCCTGTTCTAGGGACCCTTTACTGAACAGTCCTGCTGGATCAGAGGGTGGTTCAACTGACTTTTTCAGGGATACACACCAACAGCATAAGAGAGACCCCCCTCAGTGGGGTTTCCCACTTTATCCAAGTATATTACCCACTACAAGTGAGTGTCAGTGTCCATGAAGGACTCACTCTAACTATGGAATAACAGTGTTTATTAATACAAGCAAATTATGACAGGTTAAGGTTTGAAGCCTGCCAGAGATTGTTTCTGACTGTAAAAACATGTTCAGGCCAATATACAGACAAAATTTAATCCCTAGTAAAACGCACATAGAGTAAGGTTCTTCATTCCTCTGGGGAAGAAGACAGATCACCTTGTTGGCTGATCCCAAAAGTTACAATGGAATCTTCCCTAACTTCACAATTTTTGACTTACTTCTATACTTTTCCATTATGTTTAGTTGGAGCTTGAGGTATTACACCTTTGTGACTAAATGGTGTAAAATTCTCTCCCTTTGCTCTTAAAGATACAATCAATAAAATGCAGAGCACATGCTCAGTGAGGGGCGATCTTACCCTGGAGGTGGGTAACTTGAGGTTAGCTCAGTTGTTTAGATCATGGTGCTAGTAATGCCAGGGGTTATGGGTTTGATTCCTATATGGGCCGTTCACTTAAGAGTTGGACTTGATCATCCTTGTGTCTGCCTGAGAATATTCTGTGATTCTGGACTTTGGGATGGAGGTCTGTGTTAGTATTACAGTTAGATGATAATGATCCAAGTTCATCCAAGGAGTGATTTCACCACAGTTGCTGGTTCAATAGAAGGACATCTTCTGTCTCCCTTGGGGGACAGGTGCTATGTGGTTTATCAAAGTACCCCTCCCTGCAGGGATTTCAACAGTGCCTCACCATGGTGTCTTGGCTCCACCCCCTGTTTCACCCCCTTAGCAGGTGCTTGAGGTTGCAGGCTGTTTGTATGGGCAATCATTGTGGAATAGCTTTCAGTCATGCTCACCACATTCCATCCAGAAGAAGCAGCTGCACTTCACCCTATAATTCCTTCATTATAACTTCTGTTAGGATGTGAATATAGCTTCTCAGTTTCCTCCCATTTCACCCCCAGACATCTTTCCACAAAATCCACCAATGATTAGTCACTCAAACTTCATAATATCCAAATAGAATTTAAGAATGTTTCACACTTTTATACAGTGCAGATCACCTAATACATTTCTAGTGTGTGGTTATCTGGTATTATTGAGGGTAGCCAATAGGCTAATTGTTTCATACAGTGTTAACATACAATATGATTATTAGATTACCATCCACAACATGACAACAGGGTGAAGTACTCTGTTGAGAATTCTGGTAGCTTTTAGTGACCATCCAAAAAGGGTGTCCCACCACTTTATTCACATACTCCATCCTGTGATTTATTTCTTCTGCGACAGTAAACAAAGTCTGTTGTCCATTTTTTTGCATTTGTTTTCAACAAGCATCTCAGGTCTTCATGCTATAACGATTTCTTTAGCAGCATGAGGTTCATACCAATGGCTGCAATCAGAGTATAATTAGATTCTAATATTTTAATAGGATACAGTAGGAGCTGAATAACTTAAATTACATTCCATAAAGTTGGCAAAGTTATAGCACAGATATGAGAGTGATTACTTGTGCCTACAGTAATGTTGTCCACAAATACAAAATCACAAAAAGGTCTCATAAAAGCTCATCCTTTACCAATATACATGGTTTCCAAGTTTTCATTAGGATGAATCTCAAAATGAGAAGAATTTTGCTCAGTGTCACAACAAATGCCTTGGGTTTTGATGTTGTTATGTTCAGAAATATATCCTTGTTGCCCTCATGCAATGCACATGTTGGCATCAGTAGTCTTCCATTTATTTCCCAGGCCCATACTCTGTGCTTTTCAGGCCCATACTCTGTGCTCCAGAGGATACATATAGTTCTGCTGTGGTTTAATCCTAATGCAATGACTGGGTCTATATCATATAGTGAAGCATTCTGTATTGTTAACACAAAAGCTGTGGCTGTGCTGCTGATGGGATCATAGGTAAAATGGACCAAGTACCAGCAGAACTGGAATTTCTTTGAAATTCAGTTGTGTTATCCCAAATTTCCTCTCGAATTTCAATGACTAATGGTTTCTTCGCCTTCCCTTGTGACTGTAGCTGTCGTCAGTGCATCCACAGTTGAGCTTGGATAGAATTGGTAAAGAAACATTGGTTTGGACTATACTAGGTGCATCTGTGATCAATTTATGGTCTTTTCCATTAACACCTTCCCACTGAAGTCATATAGCCATTTGAAACCATTGATTGTTCCAAAAGCCAAAAGGGGAGATCATAGAGGATGTTTCAGTTTATTTAAATCACTATTTATTGTGACTAGTTTTGTTCCTTAATAAGTCAGAGTCTTGCTGTTTAGAACTCCCCATCCTGTTCCCAGGATACCAGTCACATCCTTCCTGGTTTGCCTAGAGGAAGTGAGGGCTTGTTTATGTAGCCATGCTGTCCATCATGCATAAGAGGTTTTTAGGAGCAGTGAGTGAGCTGATTGGATTGTGGGAACATTATTCTGCATCAACAGTTCAACTTATTTGAGAGACCGTGTTGAGTTAAGTAACATTTACTGTTGACCTGTATTCTTGACTAAGGAGGAATCAATGTTATAAGTGTGAGGAGACAGTTCGATAGATGGCTGAGGCTGAGTTGTTAAAAATGGCACTTCAGCACTCTTGAATTGAAGGCCTTCGTTCAGTTGAGAATTTAGGTCTGTTCAAAGACAAATCACAAGTGTTGGATGGGATATTTTAAAGGTATGCCAACACTCATGTTTAGAAGAGCAAGTATGTATGGTTTTCTCCCTTCAGCATAATTCACTACATTTTGACATAGTTTACAACAGTGTAAGACTGTTGTCATGCATTTAGTTATTTTGAATTCAGCATCCCATTGAGATGATATCTCTTTTAATTCCCTTCAGAGGTGAAAGGTGTTGATTTTCATTCTCCTCTGTGATGATCCACTCCTGCCTTTAAAAGGTAGTTATGCAGTGCTGCTGTACATAAATTTAGGCTAGGCATAGGTACGCTGAGAGGTGCATACTCTTCTATACATGGCAGTACTGAAGATCTACATCTCTGTTTGCGTAATGATACCCCTGCAATACTTACTGCTTGTGGAGGCCAGGACATTTGATAGAACAATGCAAAGCTAAGAGCTGAAGTAATGAAATCTCATGAACCCTTTTCTAGCTGCAGTTTTGTCATAAATACTGCATTTAGCTGGGATGGAGTTAATTTTCTTTGTGGTAGTTTGTAGTACTTTTTGGACTTGTAACCAGTCTTGATGGCACACTCATGTTTTAGTGAGTACGGAACAGTGCTTGAAAGTGTCAAGCCATTCACCATTCCTTACTGCCCCTTCAGGGGGTGGACGGTAGGCTATGAGGAAACAGCTGCAACACCTGACCCACACTGACCAAGATATACTGATATTCCGTACTGTAAAATGTCATGTGCAGCAGTCTAAGCCTATGGTAAGGGGTTACTTTTGCATTGCTTCACTGGCTGGGGGTTTGTTTTGTTTGTTTGTTTTTTCCCCAGATTCATAGGGTTTGTTTTGATTTGTTCCCTTTCACTTACTAAAATGTATTTATCTCAATCCACAACTTTTCACACCTTCACCATTTGTATGCTCTCCCTCATCCCACTGCAGAGGGTAGAGTAAGCAAGCAGCTGGGTTTGGGCCCCTGAAGCTGGATCCATGTGCATTCAGCTCAGATATGAGTCGTTTACCAGGTATTTGAATGACATATATTATTCAGAGCCTGGTCAGTTGAGTCTGTATCCTGTCAAGATTGGCTCTGCTGTCTGTTGTTTCTGCCACAGTTAATTATTAATTCTATTGCAGTCTCTAAATATCCACAGTTCAGTTGAAAGTTTCCTATTGTTCTCCCTCTTTGATTTCTGAATGCAAATATAAATGACTCTCAGTAACTTAGGCTGCTACTCTCTGGTGACTTTGTCAGACAGGAATTGCCAATAACTATGTAGCTGTAATTATTCATTAATACTAATGAATTTTTTGAACTGTATGTATGATTGTATTTTTCAGTGGATCCATTTCTAAGAAGCATAAATGGTTTGTAGCATTAGGCCATCACATTTAACATAAGATCTGTAAACATTGCAACTTAAATATTTCAAAAGACAGTTTTTGTGATTTATGTCTTGAGATATGCTACAGTTACCGTATTTTGAAAATGTAATGATCTGTGGTTTCTTGAAATCAAGACCCTTCAAAGTAATGAGTATTAGTTGAATGAAAATCAAGCCAACAAAAATACAGTTCTTCTTGAAAACCTCAGGACAAATTAAGAAAAATGTTTATGGTTTCAACTTGTTATTAAATACCAAGACAACTACAAGATGGTTATGAAAACTCTAACCAGTTGGAATATTTTCATTGATTTTAGGAGTCATCCTGATGTACATAAATTCAGTGTGGAGACAGTCCAGTGGTATCCTCATGACACTGGCATGTTTACATCGAGCTCATTTGATAAAACCTTGAAAATATGGGATACAAACACTTTACAAGTAAGTGAGTTTCTATAGATTGCAACCTTCTTTGTGTACATTATTTATTGCATATCTGAAGTTCTCACAGAGGTGAAGAGGACTATGCATCTTGAAGATGAAAACTGTTAGAACTGTGGGTACAGCAGCAGGGTGGTGGCATGGTGGTCCTAGCATTTGTGTACACCTTGGTGTGTACCTGCCCATTTCTGAAGACCTGAATGTCTGAACTGCCGGAGAGCTTGGAACCCTTGGGACAGTTCTTTCTGCTTTTGCTATGAACAGGAATACAGCTAGTTGAATTTTTGCTGGGTAAACTTGTCCAGCAAGGTCTAGTCTGCAGTTCATTCTTGGGGATTGTTGAGTCTAATGGCAGTAACTACTTATTTTTAATAACCAGCATCTAATAACCAGTACTTTTGAAGGACTGATAGTCTTGGCATACAGGATCTAGGTCCAGAATTCTGCTGTTGTAAGCACTATAAACACCATTTCTAAAAATCAGTAGAGAATGAGAGAAACCATTAAAACCATGCTAACCAATGTAACTGACATTAATAAGGTAAACAGGTTCTTTAGGAATTTATGTTGCTTTGATTCAGTAGTCCTCACATCTTGTGTTGAACTGTGAATTCATGACTGCTGTTTGTCCTGTTCCCTATGAACATTTACACTGATTCATAGTATCATTGATATGTAAATGTTCATAGATAGGGATCGGGAATTTACATTGATAATGTTTGACTGCTATTTCACAGATGGTGAAATAATTTTTTGAAAAGAGGTTTGTCATTCTAGGGACATAATACAGAACAAATTTATAGCTATTTTGGTTTGGGTTGGGTTTTTTTAGTGTGGGGGTTTTTTTGGGTTTTTTGGTTTTTTGGTTTTTTTTATATAAACCTATGTTTGCAGTTGCTAAATCTTCTCATAAACAATTAAGTTTTCAGGTAGTTAGATAGTTTTGTGACCGTCTCTTGAAAGACACCGTATACTCATAAAAGTTATTGAATGACCTGTTCAGCCACTAAATGGTATTTTTGAAAATACAAACAACTCAATTTTAAGAGATTTTTCATATACGGTATTTTAGAATGAGACAAAAAAAGCAGTTTACCTGGAAGCAATTGTACTTATTAAAGTAGCTATTAAAGTTTATCAAAGTAAATATATTCTATTAGTTTTAAACAATCATGAGGCAGATAATAGTTTTATATGGAACTGTTTTATTTTTTTAGGAATTGAAAATAATGTGTGTTATTAGTGAATTAAAAGGGGCTTTAAACTTAGTCTGAAGTGCCTTCTTCCTGTTGACTATTTCTATATTATTAACTTTTTGTTTACTTACTAGCTTTATTAATTTTTGATAACTGTAATCATTTCCATTCATGCTTCTCATTTGTCAGTTTTCTTGGTCTGTCTTTTGGGTCATCTCTGGGCTCTGGTGCTGTCCTGCTGTTGGAAACAGGCTTACTCTGTGATGTTTGTGTTATCTGGCTTCTAACCAGGAGAGTTATCATTACTGTGTAAATAGTAATATTTGTATTAGTCTCGTAGCTGTTACTTGAAAAATAATGGTGAGCATCTACATTCTGTTAATATACTTTCATTGTAATTAATTTAATATTTTTATTATCAGCCTGCAGATATATTTCACTTTGAAGGGACAGTCTATAGCCATCACATGTCTCCAGTTGCTACAAAGCATTGTTTAATAGCAGGTATGTATCTGTTTTTAACAAACAGATAGATATAGATAGATAGATAAGGATTATAATAATAAGCAAATAATATTTCAGTTGGGTTTTTCCCCTACTCTGTCTTATTTTTACATAAATAAGTCTTGATAAGATGCAAGTTTACTGGTCCATTAAAATATTATCCATTAGTTGGATGAGGTGCATGAGGGTATCATATTTGTTCTTCTGAAATAATGCATCAATCAGTTCTCCTTACTGAAAAAATTCTTAGTTGTAATTAGATTCTTTCATTACATAAGTTATCATTTAAAGGTTATTAGATCCAAATATAGTAAATTTTGTAAATAGATTTGTGTATTGCTTACATGTACACAATTTAACTATGTTTAGCAAAAAAAAAATATATATTTGAGGAGGTATTTTTAAGTTTCCAAAGTACAATCCTGTTTACTTCCAGTTTCTAAATTTTGTTTGTTACATGGTAAATTTGTTTGGACTAAAAATGTAAATCTATTAACCGAAGCATTAAGCTTGAAGCATCATATTAATAGAAGCATTGCTCTGACTGAATAAGCAGTTATGCAGCTAGCATTTTTCTTCTATTTTTTTGTCTGCTAAGATTTTTTTGTTGTTCTTTCACATACTGGGGTTTTTTTTAGCTGTCTTTGTTTCTCTTGTTACAGTTGGTACCAAAAGCCCCAAAGTACAGCTCTGTGATTTGAAGTCTGGATCCAGTTCTCACATTCTGCAGGGTACTTTTTAGTCTGAAACATAAATGTTAAACAATAACTACTTTGACTAAAAACAAGTCCTGTAAAGAAGCACTGTATACAATGTATTCTTTGTCAGTAACATGACTAATTTATTTGTAGCCAGTTGTGAAAGTTACACAGTGGCAAGAGGTTCTTCTGGGTGTTTTTCTGGAGCTAATGAATTGCAGAATACAAACATTAGTCAATGGGCAGTTACTACCAATGTTTGGGCATTTTCATGGTCTAATCAATACTGATTGCTATTTATTACATGGTTAAATGTAGTCATTGGTTTGGGGGGTTATGGAGTGATCAACAAGTGATATTTTACTTGGTTTTTAAAAAAGAAGACTAAGTAAAACAAGAGAAACTCCCCACCAGAAACTCCCCACCCAGAAAAGAAACCAAAACAAAAAGAAAATTTCACTGCTTTTAAGAAAGTATCCCATAGAGGTGTTTGAATGGATTTGTTCAGAAGTTTCTGATTTCTGTAGAACAAGCTTTCTGTAGAAGGATATTACCAAGTCCTTTGCATTTTCCTAGTTCAGTTAAATGTAAGGTTTTATTGTTCCATAATCCATTACTTTTGGCACTCAATGAGAATTTGCCTTTGGTGGCCCTTTTCTAATGTGTACTTTCTGGAGTGTGCATATATATATATACACATGCTCAAGAAAAGGCAATCATGAGGCAAATCTTAATGCTTCAACTGTAGAGAAACATTAACTCAGACACAGCAATGTGCAAATGCAGCTTTATTTCTTCACTAGCCAGCTAAATCTCAAAGGAGCCTAGGTGATTTTTTTGTGATGCAGAGCTTAAACTGTTAAACTTCTACAAATTTAATTGGCTACAACAGCCATATCATGTTTTGTTCCTAGAACCAAGAACTCCAGACAGAGCAGTGACAAAAATAGTTCTTTAAAGATCCTGTTTGGTTTCATCAGGGCTTCTTAATTTTGGCACAAGAGTTAATGCTTTCCAGGCACAAGCTCTGTTGTGTCTTTGTACACAGCCTGTAATAGCCTGTCACCTCAAGTGCAATATTGGAGGAATAAGTGGAAGTAGAATATGTTATTGATTAGGCATAATCTAGTAATTCTTTGCAGAACTGAAGAAATCAGTAGTGTCATATGGTCAATCAGACCGTATGTATAAATATTTTCACATAGGCTAACTCTAGCAGCTGAAATGGAGGTATATGCATGGCTGTAGTTTAATTAATGGATCCCAATCAATCTGTCTGCTCTAAGCCTTCTTAGTGTATCCTGTAGTACCTGTATCTTGGAGGTTTTTCCTATTATCCTGGTCATCACAGTGCTTTGATTAATTCAGGTAATGGGAAAGCACCTACTAGAAGGTGCACCAGGAATAAGGTGGTTCACACCATCTCTAGACTGTGTTAGCAAAAATGTATTTTATGATCTAGTTTATTTTTCAGCAATATGTTTCTGTTATGGCATGAGGCATGATTGTGGTCTTTCCATTTAGGACATCTTATCCTTCCCATTGTCTGTAGTTATTTAACATAACTTGCCAAGTCTTAAAGTGTGTGTATCTGTGCATGTGTGTGTACAAAAAAAAATAAAACCAAAAAACACATACATACATATATACAAAAGGACCTTTTGGATCATTGAGTCCAGCTTTTAACCCAGCATTGCCAAATCCACCACTGAATTATGTCTCTTAGTGGCACATCTATACATCTTTTGCATATCCCCATGGGTAATGGCTCAACCACTGCCCTCGTCAACCTGTTCCTGCCAGAATTTTATTTGGAAAGTATGGGAATTATTCCTAATACCCAATCAAAATCTCCATTGGTGCAACTTGAGGCCACTTCCTCTCCTGTTGTATGTTACTTGGGAGACTGACCCCCACCAGGCTGCAGCTTTTTTCAGGTGGTTTTAGAGAGCTGTAAGGTCCCCTCAAATTTCCTTTTCTCCAGACTGAAAGCCCCCAGCTCCCTCAGCTGTTCCTTGCAGGAACACAACAGGTGTTCAACACCCTTCACTAGCTTCATTGGTACTTTAATAGTTAAGGGAAAAAATACTGCAAATTCAGGACAAAACTCTTAGAGGATAAAATGAGTAAAGTTTTAATTGTAAGGCAGATATAGTTTAAATTTAACATTATTAAAGGATTTGAAGAAAAATAAATGGAAAGTTTCTTCCATGTATAAAATTACCAGTGCTGCACAAAAAGCTGTGACTGAGCTGTAATGTATTTTTCATAGGTAAAACCATCTTTATTATCAAAAATTATACATATGAAATACTGTGTGCATCATTTTCTGCTCACTGCAATCCCACTCAAGGAAAAAGGAGAAATAGCTTCTGTCCGAAAATAATATAGTTTCACAAAATTTTAATTGATGTTACAATTTAAATTATTATTCTGGCTTGGTGAATTCTGTACAACTAAATATTTGCTTTTACTTTCAGTTATTTACCTAAAATGGTGCGTATAATAAGCTTTTTCATGTAATTCTTAGGTCACAGACAAGAAGTATTGGCAGTGTCTTGGTCCCCACGCCACGAATATGTTTTGGCAACAGGAAGGTAAGCATCTTGCTGAACTGTTAAATGTAGTGAAATATTGGTCAGTAAAAATTTTATGCATTCATTAGGCAGACTTACTTCAATTCAAATGCACTTCTGGAGTTAATTTTGACTTCTACTTGTTCACAATTTTATAGCTTTTTCCTAGAAAAATGAAACCTGAAGAGCTGTCAACAAGTCATGCTTATTTTATAGTAAGTTTGTACAGAGTTTTGAAACACTAACTGTAACTACTGCTATAAGAAAATAGTAGAATATTAAGGAGATGCTTCTTACTGTTTATTAGTGTGTGCATAGCTAATCCATATTGTACTAAAGTAAAACATGTCTAGCTCAAATTACTGTTCTGGTAATCACTTACGTCAAAAGGAATAACTTGGGTAGCTTAGCTGATGTAACTTTCCAAGCAATAGTAATTCAGTGAATATGAATTGTATGTTGATATTCCTGGGCTTTTTTTGTTTTCAGTTCAGACATTTTTAATGTAAAAAATCCTCTTGGCTATTCGGTAACTTCTGTGTATGTTAGCTTTTGATTATAGTATGACATTTCTTGCTTTTTAGATGCCGTGGTTTTTTTTCTTTTGCAGAGAAGAATAGCTATTTCATGAGTTCAATGGAATGGCTGTTTTATAAGTTTAGTGAACTTACCAGATTTGCAAACCTTTGGTTTCTGAAGTCAGGCTTCTGAAAGGCTTATCAAAGTTGGAAAATATTTTAACAGTGTGTTGTTTAGGGATTGCTTTGTTTGTTTGTTTGTGGTTTTTGTTGTTGTTGTTGTTTGTCTTGTAGCAAATTAAAAATTGTTTGCTTGTAGACAGCTTCTGCACCAGTGATCCAATAGATCTGTGATATCAAAAGCTCAAATTCTCAGACCACTATTACAGACAATGCTGAAGTCTGTAGCTACAGTTTAGGCAACAGAAGAATTAGCAAGTTTACTCCCAGGCTCTCTGTGTATGCAAAGGTGTTACATTGTAATCAAAGAGACAAGTGTATTGTGTTAGGTCCTCATAGTGTGCCAGCTGAAGTTATTAATACATGTAAAGGAAAGTCTGAAGTCTACCTTAAAATATTTTTAATGTTCTGTTGACTTGAGTGTGCCCACATGATGAGTAGTTCAGAATAGTTGCTGGACCAAGGTGAGTGCCAGGTGTTTTGACCAAAGACAGTTTTTGAACCATAGTGCACTCAATTTCCCTAATTTTAGCAAATCTGTTTTTCTTAGTGCTGATGGTAGAGTAAAATTATGGGATGTGAGGAGAGCTTCTGGATGTCTGAGTACACTTGATCAGTACAATGGAGAAAAGTCCAAAGCATCTTCTGAGACAGGTAATACAAAATATAACTGGTGGTAATTCATATGTAACTGGAGTCATTCTTATATTTCACGAATGTTTTATATACTAAGACCAGCAAGGGGAGTAGTGATAATCCAGTTGTAACTTAGTACATAACAGAGGCCATTCAGCTTTGTTCAGTTACTTCTGTTATAGAGTCAGTGTTTGTTGTTTGGGACATTGTTTACAGGGATTGCCTTAACCATAGTGGTGTATCTATTATAAATGGCTTTCCTCTAAAAAGGAAAATTTTGTTATCTTTTTCGTGAGTGGAAGAATTCATTTATGCTGTGGATTAGCCTTTATATAAATATATAATTGATTGAAACTAAAAAAATTATTGAGAGAAAAATTTTCTAAAGAAAGCTAGTACCTGGTCAAAAAAGAAGAAATACTGTTTAATGAAAAACAAAATTTGATGTAACTCCAAAGATAACTGGTGCCATTTCATACATTCCTTTGAAAAACACGTTGACTTGTTCAATCACAACTTCTTTTCAACTTTATTTTTGTTAGAAAGGTTCAAGATGATTTTTTGGTTATCTAATATCAATTTTATATGGTTTTTAATTTATTGAAATGTATATGAACTGAATCAATAGCAGATAATAATTATTTTCTAATAAAATCTTTAAAAAGCAGTTCACACTTCTACCTAAAGGTATGCCTAAATTAGGTACTGCAGTATAGTACAGAGAGACCTTATCCTAACTGCTTCAGAGCTGACCAAAAGCTACAGCATGTTGTTGAGGGTGTTGTCCAAATGCCTCTGGAACACTGACAGGCTAGGGGCATCAGAAACTGGATGATAGATTGAACAGAACTGGCCCTTGAACTGCACCCTGAGGAGCACTGTTGGTGGCTGTTAGCTGGCCAGATGCTTTTATAAACAAAAAAATAAATTATTTTTAACTGAATGTTACCATTTAAATAGCACTTCCAGTGCTCCACATTGAAGTAAAAATGCATACAAAGTAGTAACTCTTCTCTAGAAACCTGAGACAGTTCTTTTCCCTGACAGCAAACACTGCTCACAATGGGAGAGTTAATGGTTTATGCTATACAAATGATGGACTTCACCTGCTTACCATTGGTACAGATGATCGGATGCGACTCTGGAATAGCTCCACTGGAGAAAACACCTTAGTAAGTTTTCAAGGAACTTCAGTTGTGTTTTTACTTTCATTTAATTTTAAGAGATTTGTAATTTCTGCAGTTGTCAGTAGAACTTGGATTTCATTTTCATAAAGGATATAGCTGCTCAATTTCATCACTAGAAGATTTGGTGAACATTTTTTTCTTCCAGATTTCTTTTCTTCTACTTATTATAAAGAAAAAGAATATGAAGAAGCCTAATATACTTACAGATTGAATATGGTAACTCTAAGTTCATGAATTTGAGAGTATAGCTATAAAAATTTCATACAGTAATAAAAACTTGAATAAGCAGTGACTGTTGGTAGAAAGTTTTGGGTTTTTTGAAACTGTTCGTTGCTGATGTAACTATCCATACAGCAGTTGGCTGTACCTGAGAGTTTCACTGGCTGCCTGGCTTTCCTGCAAATCTCTTTCTTTTTTCGTGGAATCTCTCCTGTGGAGTTGCATGGCAGTGTTAAAAATATCTGTTCATCCATCTTTCCAGATTTGTGTTGGAAGCACACAACAGCAGGAATGAGGGGTGGGAAATGTGTTAAACCCCTACTGCTACTGCAGTCTTTTCAATGGCTTGTGGATTTTTTTGTGCTGAAGGTTCTTGTTTTAATTTTCTGTTCAGTAAAGAAAATAGTTTTCTTTGTTTATTTTGAAAGAAGAGCAAACTAGGTAAGTCAGTGTCTGTGGAATTTTAGTCAGCTGTAATTATGGTCTGTCATTGCTATCAGGAATGAAAGAAATTTTGGTATACCTCAGAAATCTTAAATTCTGCTGCTTAGTTTCAGAACAGAGCAAAAATAATTCCGTATAGATATTTAAATAAAAAGACCCATGGTATTCATATTTGCCAGCTTGTTCCCAGCACCTCATAGACAAACATCTTTCTGTCTTCAAATCACCACCACCAAAGTAGATAATACAGTTTGTTCAGTCTCCCATTACCAGCTGGATCACAGTTTTTTTTTTTTTTGTTTTTGTGCCTGTTAGTTCATTGGCTTGTTTCATAGGCTATTTTACAGTTTTCTAATCTGGTGTGGAATAGCTTGTCCCTGCTTTGCTTTTTAAAGTTCAGAGTTGTATTGTCCAGGGTACTGTATTTTCACACACTGCCCAGAGATATTGCTTAAAATAATTTTAAGGCATCAGCAAACAATAAATGCATGTACAGGTAATACAAGTTTACACCATAGTCCTTTTACTTCCTTGACTAGTCCATGCTTTTGACTTAAATTTTGTTTTCTATATCTTTCAAAACATATAGAAACTAAGCCATACATATGATTTTCTTTTAACAATGTCACTGTTGTTTACAGTATTAGCAAAGCTCTCTGTGTTAATCTTAAATCTCCCTACCTAAAACTGAAGGCCTAGAATTAAGTAAGGAAAAAAAATTCCAATTGTGAAATCTTTTGACTATAAGCTAAGAAATTTGTGAAGTTCATCTTGTAAATATTCTAACACAACACATTTTCTTCATGAAAAAATAGTCAAAATGGTAATGCTTTGTTTTAATTAAATTTGTTTAGAGGAAGGCTATGCTGTTTCCATGAATATATTTCTCTGTCTCTTCATAAATGCATTTTTGATGTTTGACCTAATCAGACTGATATAGCCAACTGGAATATTTCCAAACATGTTTGGAAACTTTCAATCTTTTATGAGATTTTTATCTGTATAAAACTTGTGAGGAGCTTGAAACTCTATGAAACTATAGCTTGAGACATTAGTACAGGTGTTAATAAGGTGCTTTTATACTATTTTAATTTGCAAACTTCCCTTACACCTCACCATTACAGTTTTAGAAATTTTTCCTTTCAAAGCTACCCTGGGAGAAAATGGTCCACTATTCTTTTGTTGAACTTGTAAATAATTTCATTGTCTCATACCTTTTGTTATTAATATTGTTGCTCTTACTGTTTGGTTTTTTATTGCTATTTCCAGTAAATTGTTCTTATCTCAACCCGTGATCTCTGCCTTTTGTACTTTGAATCTGAGGCAGGGGAGTGAGTGGTTTTAGCAGAACTACTAAATTGGAAAATACCATTCCTAAACCATAACAGGTGGTAATTCCTAACCATGTCTAATTTCAGTGACGGTTTACATGCTTGATGCAGATATGGCATGCAACACCCTGTGCAAATTATATTTCTTAGTGTGGAGTTGCTAATTTCAGGCATTTTTTTCTGTCTCATTCTTAAAATTGATATTTAGAAGAGTAAACTTTAATGAACATAAAAATCATTCTCTTGATAGACATCTATACTTTGAAATATCAAGAGATATATTAACATAACCCAAAATTAATTTTATGGAGTATTAAACATTAAGTAAAATTGACCTTTTATTATAATTTCCTGGGGTTTTACTTATTAGCTGACTATGTGATCTTTCACTTTGCAGGTGAACTATGGGAAAGTCTGTAATGAAAGTAGGAAAGGACTCAAATTTGCTGTCTCTTGTGGCTGTAATCCAGAGTTTGCCTTTGTTCCGTATGGAAGTACCATTGCTGTTTATACAGTTTTCACAGGAGAGCTGATAACTACGCTTAGAGGGCATTATAGTACTGTCAACTGCTGTGTATTTCAACCTCATTTTCAGGTAAGTAAAATACAAGCAGTATTCCAGACAAACAGGAATATTTATGCAGATTGACATACCATTTGCACTATAAAAGCATTCACTTTTTAGGTGTATGCTTTAATCAAAGATCATAAGAAGGAATACTGTGACTTACATCCAGGAAAAGTTTAGTCACGTTTTTGGAATGACATTTTCTCGATTAGGTTCCTTCCACTGCTTGTTTTGTCTCACATATTCTCAATATTACCTTTAGTAATTTTTTTGCTTGCATATGCTAATAGAGCATATGCATGAAGGATTTTGTTTTCTGTAAAACTGAAGAGAAGTTGTCTTTCTCAGGGATACCTGAGACTAATCACATTAAGAAAGAATGTGAAGTGTATTAGTACTGCTGTGAGTACTGAGAAAGTACTCAAATACTTTGCTAAGGTGATCTTGCTCAAATATAGCAAGATCCTGTAGTTACACTTTGGATAAAATGCTGACAACATTGTGAGATTCTTTAATTAGTCAGAGAACATTTCAACTGAGAAATACCATTGCATTAGAGGGAATCATGGTACTGACAGATTTTTTTTCCTTTTCTTCTCTGCTTCTTTTTCTTTTCCTATCCCCCTCTAGTATATTTTTTTCTTGTAATAAGAGTTTAGGATAACAAAACTTAATTTGTTATGAGATACTTTAGAACAGATTGTTCATATAGCATGTGTTGTGCCAAGAGCAGAATGGATGATAGTATGGATTTTCAGGCCATTACATAGTTGCCCTCATGTATTAAGGATCATACTTCATGTTCCAGCTTTCCCTTCCTTGCCTGTTGTTTCTAAGTATCAGGCAGAAATATTTGAGGCAGAAAGGGTGTGTAGATATCTTTTCATGACCTCTCATATGAAGCATCATAGAAGTGATTCTTGTAGCTTCTGCTTTGAGTCCGGTAGCTTTGAATCATTGAGACTGTATCACTGAGACAGACTTCACTGAAAATTATGGACACATTATGGAAACACAGTAGGCCCCAAGCTAATCAGCCTCACTAGATCTGGAAGGCAGTTCTGATATGAGTAGTCAGTGAGGTATATCAACTGCAATATTCATATTGTGGCTAAAGCACATCTTTTCCAGAACGTTCTTGAAAAGCTTTTTGTCTTTTCAAGAATAGCTTCCCAACAAGACTTCTAGTGTATTTATATAAAGTTATCTTTGGTGTTCTTTTTGATAAACTGAAGAGGTAAGGCTAATTAGATCTCTCTGTAAAATGTTTTACTTGTTTTACATGTGGTGTGTCTACCTTGGCATTTAAGATCCAAGGTAAAGGATTTCTCGTGTGTGCATATGCACACAAGAACTACATCAGTCACGGTATCTAGAAGTTTGTGATGTCAACAACTTCATTTGCTTATCTGATGTGACTCTTGATTCTCTTTCAGAAGCACCTTTTTCTAGAGTTCAGTTCTATCTGTAGAAGTGTGACTGGATTTTCTTTTTTTGTAAATGCTTTGTTTTTAGTTGTATTAAATAGTTTGAGAAACATATTGCTATATGTCATGGTTTGACACTGGCCAAATACCAGGCACCCACAAGAGTCGTTCACTTACTCTTTTCTGCTACAGTTGAGCAGAGGAGAGAGAAAAAAAGAATTAAAAGAGTCATAAGAGGATAATGAGAAGTAAAATAGGCCTTTAAAACACTGTTTTTTACCTCACCCCCTCCCTCATTCCCACCAACAGTGCAGGGAGGCAGGGCCTGGGGTTTTGGTCAGTTCATCACTGGAGATCATTTTCTGTTCACTCAGGGAGAGCAGTGTTTTCTCTGCCATGCCATGGCATCCCTCCCATGGGCAAACAGTCTTCCCAAAAACTGGTGTGGTGTGGGTCACTCGTCCACAGGGTGCAATCCTCTAAGGATGGGCTGCTGTACTTTGGAAGCAAGGGCCCTCTGTCTCTGGAAGCAGGGGCCCTTTCTTTCTGTATGGGTCTCCCACTAGATCACAGCTTTCTCTGGCATCCACCCAGTCCAGCATGAGCACTTTTCCCATGGGCTGTGAGTGGATCTCTGCATCACCTGTGGACTTCATGCATTACAGGCGGCAGCCTGTTTCACCATGGTCCTCACCACAGCTTGCAGGGGAATCTCAGCTCCAGCACCTGAAGCACCTCCTCCCCCTCCTTCTGCACTGACCTTGGTGCTGCCATGTTCTTTTCCTTCACATCTCCTCACTTCTTCCTCTATCTAGAAGTAAAACTGCTGCTCGTAGGTACCATTGCCAACAAGTTCCACTAATGCAACAATTCCTGCAGGATCCCACAGCACCAAGAAGTTGATCTCACCTAGGTTCCGTGTTGGGGAGTCGTTTGCCGTGTTTTCACCATCAGCCATGTGGCCGTGCCAGCACCACGTGAACAGTGGTGGCTGCCACAGAGCTGGCACTGTTTAACGCTTCTCCTCCTGCAGGATGCTGGGAGGGGGAAGCCCCTCT
Source organism: Vidua macroura (assembly GCF_024509145.1). Classification (NCBI taxonomy): domain Eukaryota; kingdom Metazoa; phylum Chordata; class Aves; order Passeriformes; family Viduidae; genus Vidua; species Vidua macroura. The sequence continues at coordinate 31,269,320 of NC_071611.1, forward strand.
TGCCCCGGCCCTTTTTGCCAGCAGCACAGCCGGCTTGGGGCACAGGCCAGGCAAGGGGAAGCCATGGGCTGCGCCCAGGTGGTGGCATCCATGCTGCCTCACCACCCCAGGGAAAAAAATGTGTGTGCACTGTTATGATTTTCTTCTTAAATGTCATCACAGAGGCGTTATCAACCTCTCTAATTGGGCCAGCAGCATGTCCATCTTTAGAGCCATCAGAGATTGGCTCTGTTGGACATGGTCAAAGCTTCTTACAGAAGCTACCCCTGTGCCCCTCTCCTGCTACCAAAAAACCGTGCCAAGGCCATGCCAAATACACAGACTCTAATCAGGATGTCAACACCAAAGGTAGTGCTACTGTTATTTTCACTGTGTTCACACATGCACTTCCAAGTATCTTATCCTATCTTGACACAATTAACTGCATTCATCAGTCTTCCTGTAATTCCAATGGAAATTATGATTTTGCCAGTAAGTTTGTAAAATTTATAGTCACCTCTTCTATTTTACTCTCTCAAGCATTTTTAAATCAATATGCTGTAAAGTTATTCACAACTGTATATTTGTATTTTGTTACTAATTTTAAGTAAAATACTTCTGCTTAACAAAACCTGCTGTATTGCAAATTCTGTTGAGTGATATTTATATACCTATATTTTAACTCTACAGTAACTTAATAATTTAATAATCTATTCCATTGTTTTGTTTAGGATTAAAAATGTCAGTTCATTCTTGTCTATATTATTCTGCCTTTTTTTTTTCTTTCTGAATGGCTTATCATCTCACTTTCAGCTTTGTAATTTTTAAATACGTATCAAAATATAATTAAGCAAGCTGGAAGTTTTCCTTGGTGGCTCTTCTAAGTCTGATGTAATCTGTGTATACACTAGTGAAATGTGGAGCAGATGGCTTTGTAACTTTTTTGTTACTTGTTAGCACTTAATTGGACTTTAGTACCCTGTGTTTATGAGAAACAAGATCTATATCTTCTCTGTAGTTTCGGCCATTTCCATCTAGTATTCTCTGTTGTTAAGTGTTCTCCATATTAACAGTCTTGTAAACTTTTCCTGCTGTCTTTAACCCTGGTGACTGTCCATCCTCAAGTCTGGTCCTTAGATATTTCTCACTATTTTTTACTGTGTTCAGAATTTCTTACTGATATTGATTCCTATCAGTCCCTCATGTTCTTTCTGTTCATTAACTGTATTTTAATTGCTATCTTTGTTTCACCTCATAACTAGAATAGGCTCTAACTTAAACTTTGCACCAATTATGTATTTGAGAATAGAAGTGTCTTATGTTTCCTTGGAACCATATAATCAAATATGATCACTGATAACCAAGCAGCTAACTATTTGAAATTCAATTATACTAGTCTTTATCTCTTCTTATCCAAATTAATTAGCATATTTGAGTGAAATACCCTTTATGTTTGAGGTACAGTACGGAGCTGTCTCCAGAGACTGGTATGAGCTTTAGTTAATGTGTGTATATATGCCTTGTCTGATCCTAGGAACAGAACCATAAAATCCACTATATTATTGTGTGCCTGTACTGTTCTTACATAAATATCTCTGTAAAGTTAATAAGATGTTATACTGCTTGAGTAATAAGAACTGCAGAATTTGGCCCTTTTATAAGAAGCATTAATTTAATAGGAGGTCAGTAATTTCAAGGGTGGTGTGGAAGAGAAAATGTTCATTGTGCAATACCTTAGATGATGTTTACAGTTGGATCTAACACACTAGATACCAGTGTGCCATATTATCTGCTTAGAATGATTTAAATAAACAAACAAGACCTATGTTGCCCTTTCAGAAGAAGAAATCACATAAATCATCATGTATTAATAACATGTCATAAAATAGTAGGCATACAACAGGAAACAATTTTTATTTAAATCATACTGCTGCTCATACTGTTCAAGAAATGCTAGTGACATCTGCAAAGGTATTTGGCAAATCCAGTAGTAGGCTATTACATAAAGTTAACTGAAAGTTAAATTGGGTTTTATTTGCAGTCTTTCCATATATTGTACTATAAACATGCATAGAGCATGTTTGTAGTGCAATATATGTGTCTGTCTTGTATTATAACACAATTCTACATAGAGGTCACTAGCTCTTCTTTTGATTGACTTATGGTGTGAGTCACCAGTTCAGGTAGTAATAATTAATTGTAAGTATTGCTTAATGCCGTGGATATTAGCTGAAGATCTTGCCATACCAGGATCAGAAAGTGAGACAAGTGGTAAGAAGGATTAAAATGGAAGTATGCGGATGTCACCGTGACATTGCTCATAAGGAGATATTTTGGCGTAGAAAGATCTTTTAAAGTTCTTAGTGATATTCTGTATTCTATCAAAGACAGAAGGCCCAAGCAGAGTATTGCTGACAGAATAAAGTAGAATTTGACCTATACTTTGGTGTACCATATCTTCTTTTAAGCAAGGTAAGTAGGATGGTTATTTCAAAATTGTAAACTCTAATCTTGAATTTTTTTATGCATGAACAATTTATTGCATAGTACCAGTTTTTGAAAAGTATGGCAGCTTGCTTTAATAAGATTATCCACATAAATGTTTGTAGGAATTAAGTTTCTGCACCAAATGTCAACATAATTCATGCAGTTCAAATTATATATAAATTATATAGGAAACTTCCTGCAAAGACAGACCTGTGATAATGCATTGAGCTTACATTGAATCGACATACTCATAACATACACATATGCAGAGAGTTGCTAGTTTAAGTGTAAAAGCCAGCATACTTAAAGCAAGCCTTTCATACTTCATACTGTCAGCCTGAATACCACAAAAAAAAAAACCTATGTACCTCATTCAGGCAGTTAAACACATGACAATACTCAAGTGTTGTCAGACATCACATATAATAGGCAGGAATATAATTCAGTATTGCAGGCATATGAGAATATCTTCATACCTGTTAATTTAAGTAGCACATCAGAAAATGCAGGTGTTATAGGTGCAAAATTTACTGCAGAGATTGTGTTAGTATTTCTCACCAACAAAATCTCATCTTAAAGTGACAGAGAAGTCTGTATTTCCTTTAGTACAGAACTGTTCTTTAGTACAGAACAGTAAGAAAATTAAGATATATTTGACTTACAGCTGTTTGGCATAAGGACTGTTTGTTGCCATGTGTTGCAGGGCACCTTGTGCAATGGGATCTCAGTCCTTAGTCATTACCATAATAACTAATAAGAGTTATTTATATTAAAAGTAATAAATTAGTCTTTCTGATCTATGCCTTCCCAACAGGGTACAAGCCTCATACTGTACTCTATTTTTTCTTTTCCTTCCCTAGGCATACTGAAACTACATTTACTTAATACTTCTTTGTTCCATACATATTCTCTTTTCTGGTGTGTATTACTAGATCCTTGATTCTTCTGAGTTTATTCCTGGTTTTTAATTATAATAAAATATTTGTTTGGTTGGTTTTTTTGTTGTTGTTGTTGTTGTTTTTTGTTTTTTTTTGTTTGTTTGTTTGTTTTTGTTTGTTTTGTTTTGTTTGTTTGTGTGGGATTTAGCTAGATTCTTGCTTGTTTGCAAGTTTTTTTAACTTGTCCATAAACAATCTCTTAAGGTGCCTAACTGTTAAAATAGGTGTCTTTTCAGGAGCTAAGAGAGAGGGAAGAAGAAAAATGTATTTAAGCAATACAGTTAATTTCAATGTGGTTTTGCTGTTACGGTGAGCAATCTGGGGAAAAAATATAAAAACATATTAATTTTGTTTTGCCATATTATTTTAAATGCTACTTATCCAGATTTATAATAAATTAGAAATTGACTATTTGCCTTTATTTTTAAATAACATTCACTACCTTTTTTTCTGCCCAGTATGGTATCTATGTCACTATTCAGTAAATTTGTATGAAAGTAACTTTTGCTTGTTTTTTTACAGGAACTTTATAGTGGTAGCAAAGACTGCAATATTCTTGCGTGGATACCATCTCCCCGAGAGCCAGTTCCTGATGATATTTCTGAAAAGGTAGTGAATTTTTGAGTTTGAACTGTATTATTTTATGGCTGTTATACTTGGGAAGGTTGCGTGGAAAGTTAGTATGAAGTATGTGATTCACCACCAACATTTTTAACAATTTCTAATTAAGAGGAGAGTCACCTATCACCTGTCATTTCTGTGCAATCTTTTGATTCTTTTAGGGTTTTGAGAAGACGCTTTCTCTTGTAGTCTAGTCAAATCTTTTGCAGGCTGTTAGCTTCCTACTTAGTTAAGAGTAGTTCATGTCATTTGACTATGGGTCTTTCAAATTCTGCTTCTTTAATTTCTAATTTCCAAACTGCTTTCTGCAGTTTGTCCTGTTTTGGAATTGTAGAGGTGCTAGATTGTATTTTAAATTGTTTAAGAATATACTGCATATTAAGTAGTAAGATTAGGGATACCACACTTCATTTACAAATATTTTTGATGTGAAGATACAATAAAGGAGTTTCTAAATATGTTTATTTTTGTGCCCATGGTAAGACATTCAGGCTGATTGCAGGGAAGATCATATGTAAGACTTTTTCAGTAGAATACTTTCTCTCAGACAAGAAATACTTCAGTGAACAGCCTGAGTGAGAAAAAGTCTATATTTTAAGGAACTGAAACCATTCATGGGATCAGAGTCTGACAAACTGTACTGATGCTGAAAAATAAAGGTGTATTAATGTTTTGGCCCATAACATGTGAAAATTTCAGTTTTTAAAATTTCAGCATCATTCCATTTTAGATGAAGAAATTATAAGAACCATAAAATTGTTGTAATATTTGCTTTTTTTAAAGTTTTTGTGTTTCAAAACTATCCTGCACCTAAGCAGGCAAGAAAAATTGTTCCAAAGGTTTGATACCCTAAACCCAAATTGTGTTGACTTGAAATTAACATTTTTACCATGAAAATTTTGATGTGAAAAAATTATATTTTTCTTAGTCTGAAAAACAAAAATCTACAGCAACAAGATTATTTACTTAGCTCTGATTAGAACTGCTCCTTTAAATTAGATGCAGTGGCAGTATGTAATATATGCCATTGTTTTGAAATCTGTTAAGCTACAGCTGCTGTTTGCAAATGCTGTAGATGAGCCCTGTAGATGAGATGTCTCTGTAAGAAGCTGTTTTGCTGTCCACAGGCCATTAATTCATATTTCCTCTCAGGTGCTAGAATAGGTATTTGAGTGCTTGTATGACCAGAATCTGAACCCAGAATAGCAGTAAACAAGGAAGAAAAGTTACCCTAAGTCACTGTGTTTCAGTACAGTGCATAGCTACACAAGCCCTTTAGTTGGACCCTAGTGGGGCTGAGGTGAGAAATATTTCTTGGATGTGGATAGAGGCCAGGGCTGCTTCCTGAAACTGTAGTGCTAAGTTATTATGGGCCGAGGATATTATGATCTAAATTGAACCAGTCGCACACAATAAACACAGTTACTACATTTGTTACATTTTGTACCAAATATTTGTAATACTTCCAGTCAGTCCTCCAGATATTTTATTCTGAAATTGAAATTAAATATAGTACTATTTCTTTTCATAATTTATCATGTCTAATCAGCACAATGTCTAAAAAAGTAGTTAAAAATAATCCAGTACTTTTGAGAAATAGAATAGTTTGTCTACATGTAGTAATTTAAAAAGTGCATTTAGCTTTGCCCATATTTTATTGTAGTATTTTTAATTTTGCAAAACACTGAGAATTTTTATTTTCCCTAGTCTCTGCCTCAACAACATGTAAATCCAGCATATGAAGACGCATGGAGCAGCAGTGATGATGAAGGCTGAATTTAAATTATGAGCTGATACAAAATTGACATTCTGGCACTGCATTCACAGACTTTTACAGAATTGGATATTGTTGGATTTATCACAACTGGATTTTAGGTACAGTTCTGTTAGAGCAAGGTCTTTCAGAAATAACTTTCCACTGTTCTCTGTGTTTCTCTGTCACTGTAAATTTAAAGGATTACTTTTTCATACTTGCTGACTTTTGTACTTACACATCACTATACTTTATTCAGTGTTGAACAGCTGATAAAGCAAAAAAATAAAAGCCCTTGGGACCAGTCAAAATTAACTTGTTTCTGTTATCTTTAGTACATGAGGAAATAACCCATTCATTTCCAATACACATGATACAGAAGATTTTCCATTAAAGAGGAGTAGCTCAGAAATACTTCCAGCTTACTTTATTAATGTCTTGAAGGAGCAGATTGTATCCATTCTCAAGTGCTTATGTGCTGTGGGAGTCAACAGATGTTTGTGCCTGTTCTTGCATTTTCAGTTTTGCATGTTTTTCCATAAATGCAGTATTCACTTCAGAAAGAGGTATAGCAGGGATCCTCTATTCAAGTATTTATATGGTGACCCTATCATCTAATACCTGAATCTGCCCCAGAAAGCTAAGAATAGAAACTAGTTTAGAGTTTTTGTTGCTCCTGTTAGCAGGTTTTTAAGACCAGCCTTCTATGTATGAGTCACACATCTTTAGCAAACATGAAGGATTCCTGGACAGAAACAGGGTTGAGGTACAGTACAAAGCAGAGAATAGATCACATTTCACGTTAAAAATATTGAATGTAATCCTTCCAAACTGTTTTCATCTAAAACAATTTGTAGTCCTAATGCCTGCTCTGTTTTGAAAGGGAGGAGTTTTGTGGGGTTATTGTCTCATCTCAGTCACTAGTTTGTGCTTCAGACATAATGTAGTTTGTCACTAAATAATGTTTTCAGATTGCTTAAAGCATCACCAGTAAAAGTATTGGTAAAAACAGGTCCAGTATAAAAGCAACAGCAAGACAAGGTTAATTTTAAAGGTTCACTCTTAAGGGCACACTGAGAAAAAGCAAACGAAAACCCAGACTCAATCAATCCAGTCCAAAATAAACGAAAAACTATGCCACATAACTATAACTGAAGTTAAATGATTTAGCAAAGGATTAATGTAGGACTTACTATACCACAGCAGTAACTTACTTACAGACTTAACTTACTAAACTTACTTACTTAGAGAATCTAGGAGAAAGTACTTAGAAAAAAGTACTTAGAAAATCTAGGAGAGCAGCATTTCTTGTGCACTTGGTACAGAATATGCATACGTGCACGCACACAGACACAAAGAGCCTGTACAAGGTGAAAAATTCCCCTCAAAAGTAGTGAAATACCCACTTCAGATGCCTTTGTGAAGGGTGGAGCCTCAAGGAATCGGGGGTATCACTGTTCAGGGATCCTCAGAGAACAGCAAACTTGGGAGTTCCCTGGCTCTGAGAGGCCGCACTCACAGGGGCTTTGCTGGTCTCAGCTGCCACTCCAGGAGATCTCAAAGGGTCTCACTTTGGAGCACTGTTTGTAGGGCTGCAGGAGAGGGGCTTTGGTCATAACAATGTTCTATCCTGGCCACATGTTGGGTTGGACACTTTCTTTGAAAGTGTGAGAAGAAAACATATTGTCACACTTGGGTTCTTACTCAGGCAAAAAAAGTGTCCAAGGCTGTTCGTTAAAACACAGGAGCTTGTTAGATACCACAAATTCCTGGGAGCAGACAGTGGTTTTACAGGTAAGTCAAGAGAGGCTCAGTCTGGGTGCTGTTCCTAAGAAGCATTTCTCAGATCACATCGGGAGAGGGATTTGATGCACTATTGCCAAACAAACTTTTAAACATTCATTTTTGCTTAAGTTGCACCATGAATGAAGGAGTCAGCTCAAGAAGAGGTGGGCTGTGAATTGTTTGTCCAAGTATCTTCTTACCCAGATACTTTTGTGTTTAGTGTCTGAAACAGTTGAAAATAGAAATTAGTTGCCTTGAGGGCTTCTTGCACCTACTGGCAGCTAATATTTTCTTCATAGGAGTCCTTCCAAATCCTCTTCTGATACCAGTTGTTGGTGATATTATTTTCCTTCTTGACTGTTGTCCTCTGCTGGAGGAGAGGTGTTTCTGATGAGGAAAATGAGAAACACCTGTCTCTCATGTGGGCAAGAATCCAGACGCATTCTACAACCCAGCACCTGCAAGCCTTCCACATAATGGCAGTTGCTGACATGCGGTGTTTAGTTTGCAAGTTTTAAAACCTCTTGGTACTAGCCAGCATCTCAAACACCAGTTTCTGTGAAAATTCTACTTTGAAGAATGGCATTTTTGCTATTATTTCCTTCACTACTTCATTCCGTAGTTGTGTTTTTTATTTAAGCTTTTTTTTTTTAGAAAAAAAATTATATCTTCTGCATTCCTATGGCAGCTGTACTTAATTACTGAGTATTGGTGTCCTCAAAATGAAAAAATTTAAAGAACAGTGAAGGTACAGTGTATATGATTTCTCACTGCCAAGAACTAGGTAATAAGCCAACAATATCAGCTGCAACTGCAGTATCTTTCTTGTGTGTAAGTTAAATGTTAGAAATAAGTCTGAGCTTTCCCCTTTGTTTATGCTTTTCTGCTTATATGCTTGTGACATGTATTTTTATAGTATCAAAACTCTTTCAGAACCCAAAGTGGAACAAGTAAAGTGGTATAGACTTAATCACACTTCCCATCCTTACCCATCGGTCAGAAAAAAAACACATATAAAAATCCAATCAGATGTCAAAATGGGTGCTCTGTTCATACTGAAATAAAATTACTCATTTGAGAGTCAACTAGCTCATAGCTAGATTCTTACTGTTAAGAACAGTAAAAGTTAAGAGTTTAAGGAGAGAGCTTAGGCTGCAATGAACTGCATTCTTATCTCACTAGTGGTGCTGGGATTTAGTCATACTGTATCAGAGAACATAGAGAATCTAATCTTAGATTCTAGAGAATTTAATCTCTTCAGGCTGTTCTGGGAATTGAATATTGCTTAGAAGACTTTCTTTGTGTGCCAAGGCAGAGATTTTTATTTGACCTTGATACAGTAAGTATCAAAAGATGGAGAAAAATTTATTTGTTCTTACAAGAGATCAAAGAGTTTTCTTTTCCTTCTAGCCTAAAGAAACAATGAAGGTGGAGTCTGATTGAGCTAGTCCAACTGAAGAAATACAAAGAGCCTAAGACAAGTCTCGTTCAGCTTAAGTGGAAGTTGAGTTATGTGGAGGCTGTAAGATAGAACTCTGATTATTTATGCCTAGGTTATGATGCTCAACAAGTACCTGATACTAAGACAGCCAAGAAAAACCTTGTTCTTTTTTTCTTCCTTCACAGATTTGGAAGAAAGCATTAGCACTTGAAAATTTCTATATAGCTCTCTCTCCAGTAATTACAGGTTAACACCATATATTTACCTCCCTTTGCCCTTTTTTCTGTGCCTGGTGTACTAGCTTTTGCACACAGACTGACAAGTCTTGAAACTTAAGGATTTGTTTGCCACCTTTTTTTGCATTGTTTGGGTTTCTTGTCAGGCCAAGCTTCTCACAAGACAGTTTTTTTTTTTTTTTAATCAAGAATGATTTCCTCCATCAGCTTAGGACCCATAATTTAAGAACCCCATCCTAGTAAACCTGAAAAAATCTCAGATTTGCCAACATCAATAGGATTGGTTGTTATGTTTTTCTTCCCTTTTTTTTTTAAATACTTGTATTATAGTTCTTATCCTACCTTGAATATAAACACATATACATACACATATATCTATGCACAGAAGATATAAAAGTACTTGAAATACAGCTGCTTTGGCACCTTTGGAGGATAGTTCTTGGTTTTGGTCCCACCTCATTTTTACATGGAGGCAAGGGTCTGGTTCACTAGTTGAGAATTGTAGGCTCTTTAGTGCACATTGGCCTAGCATCTGCCATAGTGAATGGGTAAGCTTACTGCTAGCTTAGTACACATTAAGTTTGCAATACCTAGTCACATTATGGGCATACCAGTTAAACAACAACATCTGTGCAAATAGAGGTTTTTTTTTAGCATGGTTAAAGTAGTCCTTAAAGAAGGAGCTTGAGTATTGGCTGCTAAGTGCTATTGTTATGCAGTTATTCTCATACTTTGCCACCCAGATGGGTGCTGAGGTTTTGACACCTGAGAGATGTTCTTAAAAGCAATATATTAGTTTCAGTGGTCAGCAGTTAGTGGTTGTAACACCCAACTAAACAAAAGTATGTAAAACATATCAATAAAGTCCTTTTGTGTGGTTAAGGCTGAGTTATGAAATGGATATGCCTTCTTCCATTGTCCAGTGTTTTTGTTTTCTTTTAGTCTATTTTATAAAAATGATGGGAATGGAGGATAAAAAGGGATGACTGAATGGCCAGGAATTCAGGCAGGTGCATAACTACTCTCCACATCTTCATCCCTTCTAATCATGTCTGTGTGTGTAGTCAGCCTTACCCACCAGCCCACAGGCTCTGCCCAGATGACAACTAACCAATGTCATCCAACATGCCGGCAGCCCTTACCCACGCCCAGTCCTGCCAAATTCCATTGAGCCCAAAAGACTGAAAAAAGAATATTTGTGGCTATTAAGGAAGCATTTTATTTACACATGAAAGAATATTTTAATTGCATAGGCATATAGCATTTTTCCTAATTTTCATTTTATCACCATTTGCCTTCCAACTTAGAAAAAAACCAATATATTTTAGTGAAACATTTTAGCTTTGTGCTAAGGACTCTTTCAAACACTCACTAAGATCTGTACACTGGGAAGATTGCAAATCCACCCTTTTCTTACAGCTGTGAGGCAGAGATACATCTGCAGTCCTAAACAGGTTTTGTAATAAATTTCCTCATGCCAAAATGGAGATTATAATCAGCAGTTTAAATCGGTCCAACCAGTTATTTTTACAGCCATATGTTTGTAATCTAAAGTAACATGTTTAAGCAAGAACCAGGTAATGTATTCAGCAACAAAAATGATATGTATATGCCTTTGTTTAATATAAAATGGATTAATGTGGGAGGCAGAGAAAAGGGGATTATTAAAAGACTTTTTTGCTGTTCTCTTCACATTTGGAAAATACTGAGTATTGTCCCTTTCTTTTGTTTCTAATTGCAAGGCTTTCATTGAATAGACTATTTTACATTAAAGGTCTTAGCTCCCAACAGAATTATTAAAACCTTTTAAGAAAATTTTGAATCATATTTTTAGAAAAGTTACCTCAAAATACATATTCATTATAAATGAAGAAATATATTATGATTTTGCTGGAGATCACTGACAAGAATTAAATTTAAATTTGGTACCCAGCCAGTTCCATTTGTATATAGAATTTAAAGCTGATTCTTAATCTTCTGTGTAGTAGTCCAGGATGGCCTCTGAAAGAAATATAGTTATTAATGCCTGCCTGCAGTATTTTAATTTCATCCACATAAATATATCTTGGTCTGTATGAGTAACATGTCTTTGCCATTTTAAGAAAAGGGGGACAGAAACCCCTGGGAAGAAAACAGAGTGACAGAAAAAAAGATAATCCTTCTGTCGGGCTTAGTGTATGTCTTCTGCAGGCAGCAGCGTGACACAAAGCTGATGAGTTCAGCAGATGTGAGCAGCCCCACCACGTGCTGATCCGCCTGCCTGGGGATGCTGCATTGTTTCACCTAGATGGATGGAGCTTTGTTGACAGGCTTCTTTCCTATTTTCTGTAGGCACACTGTGTCAAAGGACACAATGAATGTGGCTGTTTGGGGAGCCCATATTTGCTGTGATAAAAGATACACCAGAGAGTAGGTGTATGTTAAGAATATCAAGTTCTCATGTTTTGTGGCAGTTAGAAAGGGAGTGTCTTGTGTTGCTCAACAGTTAATTACTGTTGCTATCAACCTCCCACACTGTTCTGTAACACCACAGGAAATCAGTTGAGGATTATTCTCATGCTAGCAAAGATGGAAAAAAAAAATGTCTTGGGACTTAATAAAATGATAGATTTTCCCCCATCAGTAGTTCTTCCAGGTGTAATATATCGCCCAGAGAATATATTTTTGTACCTGAATTGTGCATTATGGCCTATGAGAGTTGAAGTTAAGCGAAGTATTCAAACAGGCTGATGCTGTTCAGTGGTTTTAAACTGACACTACTGCAACAGGAGCCTTAGACGGAGCGATTCTCCTACACATCTGTGGGAAACGGTCACATTTGGCATGTCCTTGGAATGTATTGCATGTTCTCAGGGTAGTGCACAAATTATTTCCCAAGAAAAAAGTAGTCTACTTTAGAGTTGCATGGAACTTTGACATCTGAATACTATTCATCATTATTTATAAAGTAAGTTTCCAGAACACTTAATTGTTTCGCAGACAGCTAATATACCTGAGGGCCTAAATGAATGTCTGAAATAGCTGCTTCATCCTGTTCTGCCACTCTGGTTAACTATTGAAGTTTAGGTTGACTAATGAAGTATATCAAAGTAATTTAAATAACACTCAGCAATGAGCTGCTGTATTAAATGTAGATACCTGTGATAATTGCTGAATCTTGTAGTATAAGAATTATATTGCTGCTTAGCAGAATTCCCCTGTGTTGGACTATAGGTTTCACTACTTAAGGAGGCTTGCTTTGTGTAGCCTAAACATGTAAAAGGTCTTACTGGTACATCTCATATCAGTAAGAAGGCTGATTATATATTGTGGTGGCCTTGAAAACTGTGTTAGCAAAGTTTTTTCCCTGCCAGAAAGAGGAAAAATTATGCAAGTCAAAAGGTAGTAGTTCACAAGACTGCTCAAGCACTAAGTGTGACAGGCACAAGAAAAATAAGAGTGTCATGGCTTAATCTCAGAGCAACTAAACACCACACTACTGGTTGCTCACTCCCCCCCACCCTGAAGGATGGAGGGGGGGCAGATATTGGAAGGATAAAAATAAGAAAACTCATGGGTTGAGATAAAAAATTTTAAATAATTGAAATAATTACAACTGTAATTTTAAATTGTAATTAAAAAGAAAAAGAAAAAACAACATACACAAAATATCCCCACAACAACAAAAGAACAACCAAAGAAAACATCAAACTACAAAGAGATAGAAATAAAACTCAAGAAAGACAATTGAAGCAAATAAAAACAATTGCTCACCCCTGACCAATGCCCCTCCCCATTCTTCACTTTCCCTCAGCTTTATATACTGAGCATGATGCTATATGGTACGGAATATCCCTTTGGTCAGTTGTGGACAGCTGTCCTGGTTGTGTCCCCTCCCAGCTACTTGTGTCCCCCCCACGGTGAGGCACATTGAGGAGCAGGAAAGGCCTTGACACTGTGTGAGCACTGCTCAGCAACAGCTAAAACATCCCTTTGCTATCAACACTGTTTCCAGTGCAAATCCAAAACATAGCTCCATGATAGATACTGTGGGGAAAATTAACTCTACCCCAGACAATATGAGCACATACAAGAAACAAAGGAGCCACTCTAGTTTACGTATGGAAAAGCCACAAGGTACACAGGGTGTGGACAATCCTCCATGCTACAGTGGTGCATCACCATGGCTAGTGCTCACTTCTTTGTTGTCCTGATCTTCCAGACCTGGAGATGAAAGTCCTCCTCCATGTGGAGCAGGTCATAGGAGCTGTGAAAGCAATGTTTTTTACACTGCTCCATCTTCCCTTTATCTCCATTGCTTTATCTAGGGTAAATTAAATCAAGGTCCTTCATGGTCCCTAGCTCATGTCTCCTCTCTCCACAGCAGGCTGTTAATAATCTTTCCTATTAATTTGCATCTCCTTTCTCTGCTGCACATAGCCATGCCCACACAACTCTCCAAGCCAGGACATAATCTTTGCCTGTCTGTACACCAAAGTCCTCAGTCCTTTATATATCCAATGTAATTCATCAAGCTTATCTTAAAATTGGTAGTTCTGTTTGCTTTGAAGTATCACCCAGCCTCTCTGGGCAGTCCTTAGGCATGTCCTCCCCTTTCTTCTCGAATTCCGTTTGGTTACGTGTTGTGCTTAGGTGCATACAGAGGAAGTAGTGTTTTGAGCAGAAGAACATTGATCTGAGACATTGTTAGAGCAGAAATGTACCACAGAGTAAGGAAAATGGGAGGGAGAGTTCATTAGCTTTTTTATAACTCGGTATTAACATATACATGCAGTTTCTAGAATCACACTGGCTGCTTGTTAGCTCGCTTGGACCAAGTACAATGTTTTTCTATGAGCTAGCAGTTCATTGGTTTCCACAGCTGGAGCATTTATTCATTAAAGTCAGTCAAAAATGTTGTCTTGAAAACTTGGCATTTTAATATTTTCTTATAATTGATATGTGTTCATTATTCTCCTCAGTCACCTGCAGCTTCTTAAAATCTTGCAGTCATATACAAAAGTGATTATATAAATCAAGGTCTAGTTTATCTGAAGAGAGTTAAATAAAAGTATTGCTGAGATATTACAGAAATCTTTGATGATGTAAATCATCATCACTACTACTACTAACTGCTATATTAAAGTATTTCTCAGTTTTATAATAATTTTTGCAATATAAACCGTCAGCTTTGTTGTTTATGCTCATTTGTAGATGATCTTTCTTTTTTCACCCAAATTAATATTCCTGCCTTTCACATCAGGATTTGTTGAATGCAAATCTAATTTGTCAAATTCAAGTTTCATTAGTTTCACTAGTCCAAACAGAATTAATTTGTCTTAAAATGTTGTCATTGCCTTGTCTCTTGTCACTATGTCCAAGACAGAAGATTCCATGGTACTGAGCTGCAAGATCTGCTCCATGCAGAATTGAGATTTTACCACTTTATAAGATGATTCTGCATTGTGCTTTCAACAGCATCCCATGCCATCCCGTTGTTGTGGTGTCCCAGGCCAGTGTTAACGCAGAAAATGGATAACTGAGTATAGCTGACAAATACTAGACCTTGCTTCTTTTGCATGATCATATCACCCACTCCTCTTCCTTTCTGCTATCCTAAAGCTTTAACCGCTTCAGTTCTCATACCACTGAATACTGTTAGTAGAGGTACATTAAGCAAATGAATGATTTCATAAAGGATGAAAACCTTAATCTAATGCCAACAGGAAAGCAAAAAAGCATTTTATTGCATCCACAGATTATAGATATTATGAATTGTATTATAAATTTTTATAAATTGTTATGGGATAATTAGCCAAGAAATAAAGGGGTTGTCTAAGTAGCATTGCTTTACAGTGCCTTGACAGAGACACCTGGCTTCGTTAAAAGCTATTGTCAAAAATGTCTTGAGGAAAGTAAGAGTTCTCCCAAATTTAATAAAATCTGAGCTCATGCTACACAAACCAGAGAAGATTTCCTTGATCAGACTCTGCAGAAGTCTGCCAGTAAGTAGTTACTCTGTATTATTCCAAATCCACCAAATGTTATTACAGACAGAGCTATCACCTATTCAAGAAGACAAAGGTATTACCAGAGATGACAAAATCAGGGACAGCCAGCCCTGTTTACCACTCTGCCATCTCTGCCTGCAGTTTTTGAACCACAGTGTCTACAGTTTTTGAACTCCTCAGGGCTGTTAAAGACAGTACAGTTGGTTACAGGCATGTCCTTGGCAACTGGGTGATAGAGTTCAAAATCATTAAAATTTATTTTGTGTCACCTCTCCTCAAGTGGCAAGAAAGCAAGCTTTGCTGCAAAATTGGATTGCTTCTTTGCTCTCCATGAATGAAAATCCTCTTATGTCTTGGTAGATTTTTAAAAAAATAAAATGCAGCATAATGAAAGGAATTCGTAGAGAAAGTTTTCCACTATATCTTCTCTGGTTTCTTCTTCCTTTTTTTTTTTTCTCCTTTATCTATTTCCCTTTTTATATTACTTAGACTGTTCTTCTCCCCACCTTTCTTTGTAGCCTATTAAAAAAAAATAAGGTGTTTTCTTAGAAACTCTAATCTAAAAACCTTTTAACTATTAAAGATTAACCAGTAAAGCATCTGTGAAAAAGCAAGCACTTCCCTGACATTTGACCCCATCCTGCCACATTAAGAAACTCCGCTATTGTAATGCTTCTATAGCTTGTTCATACTTACCAGATTGACCTGAAGGCACGAAAACAGGCTAATGTCGTGCCACGTAATGTCGGGAGCCGCAAATGCCCCTAACCATGAACGGGTGTAGGACCTGTCTTTCAGTGGCAAAATCTATTGGTGATTTTGACTGTAATGAAGTTTTCTAGTGGGTTTTCTGAGTGGCTTATGCACTTTGAGAGTGGAACAGAGGAGGGTTGCATGAGTGCCTGTGCACAGAGGGAAAGGGATGAATACAGCAAATCAGGCCCGGGTAGGGGACATAAAAAGGGCTTTTTAGTAGTTGGTAGTTGGTTGACCCTGCTGGATGTCAGGTACCCACCAAAACTGCTCTGTCACTACCCTCCACAACTGAACAGGGGAGAGAAAATAAAAGGCTCATTAGTTGAGATAAGGATGGGGAAGGGACCACTTATAGGTCAAAAAACAGATTGAACTTGGGGATATTAATTAAATGAATTACTAAATATATCAGAGCTGTATAATGAGAAAATTAAAAACACCTTCCCCTACTCCTCCCTTCTTCTCAGCTCTATCTCCTTCCCCATAATAATGCAGGGAGACAGGGAATAGGAGTTATAGTCAATTCATCACCTGTTGTTCTTGTCATTGCTCAGGGAAAAGAGGCCTTCCCCTGCTCCACCATGGGGCGTTCCCCATGGGAGACAGTTCTCCATCAAGAGTTTTTCCCACAGGCTACAGTTCTTCACAAACTGCTCCAGTGTGGGTCCCTTTCCATAGGGTACAGTCCTTCACGAAAAGCCTGCTGCAGTGTGTGTCCCCTTCAGGGTCACAAGTCCTACCATGAAACCTGCTCCAGCATGGGCTCCTCTCTCCATGGGTGGGCAGGTCCCTGCAAGCACCTGCTCCAACATGGGCCTCCTACAGGGTCACAGCCTCCTCTCAGGCATCCACCTGCTCCAGTGTGGGTGTCCTCCAGGGGCTGCAGGTGGATCTCTGCATCCCCAGGGACCTCCATGGGCTGCAGAGGCACAGCTGTCTCACCATGGTCTGCACCACAGGCTGCAGGGGAACCTCAGCTCTAGTGCCTGAAGCACCCTGCACTGACCTTGGCACCTGTGGAGCTGTTCCTCTCTCCTATTCTCACTCTGCTCTTCTCTGAGTGTATTAACATCTGTGCAACAACTTCCTGTTCCTTCTTGATTTGGCCATGGTCAGCAGTGGATCCATCCTGAAGCCAGCTAGGATTGGATCTGTCTGAAACGTGGGAAGCTTCTTGCAGCTTCTCACAGGAGCCACTCCTGCTACCAGAACCTGGATACACAAACCCTATACAATGATGTACATGTACAGCTGGAAAAGCAAAGCTTTGGAATTAGTATTTTAGATCACACGGTATTACTTCAGACAAGAAAACTCAATGCTCTGGCATTGATATGCATTTTCCAAAAGGTATCCACACATATTGAATTTGGGGGCCAAATGTGGTTCAAATTTTAAAAACTTTACAACTTTATCTGAATTTACAGGATTAACAAATATTTTGACCTTTCCTGTATACAACTTGATGAAAAGCAATTTCCAATTTCATTGAGAAGTTTCCACTTGGCATTTTGCATAGTCCTCTTTTAATGATATCAAAATATTTATTTATATATCATAATAAAATCATGGTAGAAATCATTTCACAATTTAGATTGAATTATTTGTGATCTGGAAGCTTATGAATCCTGTAGTAAAGACAAAGATCAGATATCCAAAAACAAGAAGTAACCCAACTGATAATCAAAAAGAGAGTGGGAGAAAGGGAGTGTTGTTAGTTTTTCTCATTTACGTATTTTTAACTTTTTTTTTGTTGCTGTGGTTGTTGTAACATTAATTTCTATATATATGTAGGATAACTTCCTTCAGTATTCTCTGCAATTTGCAGAATCTTAGACCAGAAGATTAGACCAGAAAATTAGAGGTCATGTCCTGACAAAGGTCATTAATTCCTGTATGGCTTCATATATCAAAGTATTGCCACCAGAAAAAAACAAAAGTACTTGAAGGTAACTTCTTCTCCTCATCTTCAGTATCTGACAAAGAGACAAGCTGCCTTAGAAAGGAAAGAGTGACTAAATAGCAACAGTAAGTAACAGTCATTATATTATATCTACCAAAAAAGCATTTCAGCTGCATTCAAGAACATGAAATGTCTCTGAAAATCTTGACCTAAGTTTAGAATTTCCATTTTGTTCTCTTACTGCATCTCTCAATAGAAAACGTGAGCACAACAAATATAATATATATAATACCTCAACTGCAGTAAGTCTCTCTATGAAACAATAGTTGTCAGGCAGGGAAAAGATTAAAGAGGAGGTTTCAAAATATTCTTCAGAAATATTTGAGAAGCCATGTCAAAATCACAGAAATTACAAGTAGCATCAGTTATTCGTTTTCTGCTACCCAGTTTAAGAGAAATTTTTAACTTCTAGAAGTACTGAATTTTTCCTATGCTCTGTCTAAAAATCATAATTTTTGAGTTTGTGGGTGTCACATGCACAGAGAAAACAGTACCTCAGGTGCAGAACTGGTCTATGAATGTAGGACTTGCAAACTTCCCTGAAGATTTAGCCCCCAAAATGTCTCTATATGAAAAACATCAGACTATGTATTATTCCATAACAGTCCCTAGACTGATGCAGAGGTAACAATGAAGGAAGTGCAGCTTTTTTGGAAATGTTGAGATTTTAAAATAAGATTCAATTGCAAACAGTTGCATTATGCTCAGCCAATCTCTGAAGTGTTCTTACAGCCCATTGCTTTGCCTGTGGCTACTCTAGAATGGATGTAAAGGCATGTCAAAATGGATAGGGGTATGAAAACAAGCACCCTTAAAAGGACTTCTCCAGAAGAAATTCTTTGCTGTGAGGCTGCTGAGGTAATGGAACAGGTTACCCAGAGAAGTTGTGGATGCCCCATCCCTGGTAGTGACAAGGCCATGTTGGATAGAGCTCTGAGAAGCCTGGTCTAGTGGGAGGTGTCCTGCACATGACAGGGGTGTTGGAGCTAGATGGTCTTTATGGTCTCTTCAAACTCAAACCACTCTATGATTTTTTTTCTCAGTGCCCATCCACACCTAAAAGTGAAATAATTCTCTGCCATTTGATATGAAGCCACATTCCCACTTTCACATTTTACTCTAGAATTTTACTATTTAACCATAGTAAAAAAGGAGTAGGAGGAGAGCAATAAATACAGCACTACACTGAAGCTGTAGTGCTGTATTAATTTATTTAAGGCATTATTTATTTATTTATTTATTTATTTAAAGCATAATGGTGCCTTGTGCAGGTGCTTAACATGTCCCCAGATGCAGCTGTGAAAAATGTCAGAAGTCTGCCTGGGAAAAGGTTCTGAGCATCAATATAAGCCTGAGATATATCCTGTAACAAAAATATGCCCTGATGCATTTTAAGTCTCTTGCTGACAAGTAGAATTGCTCAGCTAGAATAGAGAGATAGTGGTGGGGTTTTTTTAGGTTTTTTTTGGTGGTTTTTGTTTGTTTGTTTGTTTGTTTGTTTGTTTTAAGAAACCATTTGGTTTCTGAGACTGTAGGTTTCACTAGTTTGTTTGGCGGGTTTTCTTTCTTCAATACTGGATTTAGGCTCCAGCTTCTCCAAGGCAGAATGTCTTTTTCTGGGCATGTACCTATTGATATATTTAAGCCTAGACCCTCACAGTTTGATAACTCTGCTTCCCTCATTTAAACAGATTAAGTAGCATCTTTATCTGTAAAATTCATTGTTCTGAAATGTTCCAAGTGCCATTTAGGTAAGTGGAATGGAATAAAGGAACTTCAGGCACTTTGTAAAAAAACCAGACTACTTAGCCCATCTCTGCAAGCATGTCACAACTCTGCCTGCTACTAGTGTCTCCTTAAAAGATATTCTCATGGCTGGCTGGAAGATCAAGGATAATAACGGCAACGTAAATGAATCTGTGTTGGCCTGCAAAGGGGTATACAGGGTTTTTTGCTTGAGCTGATAATAAAGTCAGGCCAGTAAAATCCCCGAAGTGGATTGATGCACAGACAAATAACAGCCCAGGCAACTGTTCGATAACCTCATAGGGCCAGCTCCTCTCCCGTCACCTCTCCTCCTGACATGGTGCTTATTAAGTACAGCTCAGCTTTGTCAGACTAGTCAGACTGAAGAGAGTTTACTTAGTCCTTGAGGCAGGCTTTAGTTCCTTGCTCTGGGTTTAGTTTTGCTGTGGTTACAGAGCTAGGAAGAGCTAGGAAGAGTAAAAGGAGTTCAGATATGTTTATATGAACTCTTATGACATGCATATGTAAATGAATATCCTTTAGAAGGAGAACTTTAATCACAATAGGAAGGCATGTGTTGATGTGCTGGCTGCATTGTGGTGCATCAGGTTTTTTTCCTATGAAAATATCAGATTTGATTGTAAAGGTTAAAGAAAAGAGGGATAAAACAAGAAATGCAGGAATAAAAGTTTCTGTAACACTGTCTTCTACCCCATGGAGGAAAAGATAGTGAGGTATATGCATGGCTGTGTTAGCTGGTCAGGAGAGTGTAGACAGGATCAGAATCTTTTGTTTGAAGAAGGCTAGAGATAGTTTTATGTAGAGTGAATGTTGAGTACATCTTAGCTATTTGAGCATGTGGTTTTATTTTCCCTTTGTTTTGTTGAAGTCTTAAAACTCTCTGCTACCCTTTGAAGAATGTTCAAAAGGCACTAAAGAGATAAGATTTTTCTATCTTATATGTCCTATAAGAAAGGACATTCTTGATGCCTATTTCCATGGCATGACCTCTTGGCCTAAAAGGAAGGAGAAGACCATGGGCAGAACAGAGCATGAAAGAGTTTTTGTTTGGGTAACAACAGCATGAGGTGAGATCATTGTCATCTTCTCCATCCAGAGTTTTGTTGTACACATTTTCTGTATTTGCTGTTTTCCCTGCACAGCTTCAACTCATTATTTGAAGGGACTGAAGACTGTAACTTGTCCTAGCACCAGATCTCTGCAAGATGCTTCAGGTAAGTCCTTATAAGATCTTAGAGGCAGTTTATCTAACTGTTCTGATCAGTGTCTTCCTCAGTCCAAAGAGAAACATGAATGCCCTTCCCACTGAGGGTGGCATATGGTGCTCTCTCACTCTCCAGACTAAAACAGATCTATGACTCCTCCAGCATTTTCTTCATGACTACCACTGCTACTTTGCAGTACACCTGCCATCTGAAGATGCACTGGAAGATGGTGAGGTTTTGTGACTTTTTAAGTGTTTGTGACTCTTAATAAGTTGTGGATGTAACTACAGGCTTGCACAGTGCATACTTTCATAAAGGAAAGCCATTGGGTATCCACATTTCTGCATCATAAGAAAAGATATCCATTATGCCTTTTGCAACACTGCTAGAAAAACAAATACATGACTGGAGATTTTTTTTTCTTGTTTTTTTTGGGCACATTTTTTGTTTTGTTTTGGTTGGGGCTTGTTTGTTAGTTTAGCTTTGTTGTTTATTCTTTCTGCTTCATTTCAAAAGCCTGATTTAAAATGCCTGATGTGTCCTAGTCTTACACATATGGGAGACCACAGAAGTGTCATTAACTATGAAATATAACAAAGATTTCTGTTTGATTGATTAGTAATTAGCTTATGCAATTTCTTTTTCAGGAATTTTCTGACAGGCATGTTGTCAATGAAGATGCTCAGTTTCAATACCAATCTGTTTGTGTGTGGAAACCAGCTATGACAAGACAGTACAAACTACATGCCACACAATTAAAAATCTGTTGCAATTCCCAGCCTATTCTTCTTACCCTTTTTTTCTCCAAAAATTAAACTAAATTAGCAAGTTCTTACATTTGATAAACTAGTCACTTCTAAATTTATTGAAACCATTATTTAGAAAGAGGCAGTACTTATTTTAATCCATTTGAAACTTATCTTGCCTATGGCTCCTTTCCTGAGTGTCTCAAACAGCATGTCTGTCTCACAACTATTTTCCCATGGTTTACCTTGCCTTGAGCATTAGTAGCTATATCTTCAGTTTCAAAGTATCTTCTTAATCTCTGGACTGTTTAACAAGCATAGGTGACATAATTGTCATGGGGAGAATGGGAACAAAAACAACCTTATTTGTTTAAAATCAGATGGGGACTCCAAGCAGGCATAACTGTAACATATTCCCAGAAATGTGTTGAGTACCTCTTTCCCTTGATTATCCATTTCTTTACTTTTATTTTCCTGCTTTTCTTCCCAATCCATCTGCAGAATGTTTTTATAAAAATAAATAAATGAAAATCCATTAAAGGATTAGGTTTCCACAATGTATTGTTCACTGCATGTAATGTGATCAAGAATCAATTTTAGAAAGTAACTTCTTGGTATAATTTTACTGTAGTTTTGCATTCCTTGAGTAATGTCATATCTGTCAAGGTAGAATAGACTGTGGATTTGTTATAATTAATCATAAAGCTCCCTTTTCTAGTCTTTCATTTTTCTTCATATCTCAGAGAGTGGCAGAGAAAGGGAAGAAAAACTGCTTCACTGTTAGGAAGGTTATGCAATTTAGTGGCTTTTATGGGAGTCTTTGTAGACACTGGCATAAGAAATACAAGAAGGAACAGGAGGAAAATGTAGATGGTTGGTTTTTGAATAGGGAGAGGTGAGCTTTCAATGGCTTCCTCAGAAGTTTTTTACATTTCTCTTTCTCACTCTGACACTCAGTTGCTTTACAAGTTATGCCCTGAGCCTTGTTGATCTGAGTATGAAATAAACAAAGTAACTCAAGGGCTTTGATTTGAAGGTCAGTTCTCATTCCTTCACCCAGGTGTACAATCTTTGTAATGCATTCTCACAGCAAAATGTCTGCAAACTGGCAAAATTAGTTGAAGCTTTTGTCTGAACATAGCAGAGAGAGAACTCTTTAACAGCATCCCTTTCCCTCCAGTGGAACATGGCAGCCCATGAGCTCCTAGAGTGTGATGATTTAGTAATGAAGAAATAGGAAAATTATATGATAGAGAGCTATTTATACATCTGTGTCACCGCATGCTGCTTGGATAAAGAGTCTGTCTCTTTCAGGTTCAAAGTACAAACCAGCAAGTACTCAAGCCTACACCAAAGATCTTATTTTTTCTTACCCTTGCAGATGTTGTGCTGCACATGGTGTGTGGAGATGACACAGACAGCTACATCTTCATTAGCACCAAAGAGTTTCCATAGGCTATATTGGTTTATCTTTTTATCTTGCTTATTTCTAAAAGCCCAAAACAAACTTTTAATCAGGTAAAATCCTTGTTGATTATTCTGATTCAGAAATGGTGTAACATGTACTTATTGTTATTGATCTTCCTACTGGTTACTGGTCTAAGCCCTTCTGGTGGATTGCACCACAGCATGCACCTGTCAGCTTGGCCAACTGTAGCCTAACCAGCACTGGGCAGGTGTTCTGCAAAGTTAGTGTTCACTTTGTTGACTTTTGGTTTTGGTGGTTTTTGTTTTTTTGGTTGTTTTTTTTTGGTTTTTTTGGTTTTTTTTTTTTTTTTGGTTTTTTTTTTTTTGTTGTTGTTGTTTTTTTGGTTTTTTTTTTGGTTTTTTTTTTTTTTGTTTTTTTTTTTTTTGTTTTTTTTAATGATACATGTTAGAATCCTTCTGGAGTAATGGAGTTCCTACTCTCTAAAAGGAGCCTATGTTTCCAGACATGTTTATGAACCCAGTTCATGGATAAGGCTGTGAATACAGCATGCTGTTCTGGCCCAGGAACAGGAAACGGTCCCATTGCCCTCTGGCATCCTAAAAAGATTGCTACTTCCTTTAGCTTTGTCTGTGTGAGTTCCTACAGGATAAAATTTTAGCTCCCATCACTGTCAGTAACACATACATGTAAAATTTGACTTATGAAAGATTTAAAACAGTTGGTAGATAGCATCTGAATTAGAATTCTCAGCTGTGAAAAGCTGTAAGATGTAGGCTCCAGGACAGCCACTGTCCAGCTCTTTTTTCCATACACAGTTTTTAGACATGGGGCAGACTAAAATGAAAAATCTGCTGATTCAAGATTATGATTTTTGGAAACAGGCTGGCCAGGGGTACTTTGGTTTTCTCATTATGTTCAGTCCGGCTTCTTTGGCTGACTGCAATGCACTTTATGCGGGTGATTTAATTTTCTTTCCTGGTATAGATTGAGTTGCAATCAGCCTGCACTCAAGCAGTCCTCATCACTGAGGAGATGAGTCACTACCAGTTTTCATTTGAGAAGCCCAGTGTGTATATAATAAAGTGCATTATATATGCATGTATGCATTCTAAGTTTATTTGTATTTACATTATATTCTACATGTGTTTACTATATACATTACACAAAAAGTTTATATTATACATATATAGTAGAATATATATATTACATATGTATATTATATATGTATGACACCATGACACTGCTTCTATTAAACATTCCCTTTAGTGACATTTTTCATACACTTATTTCTTATACTTATGCAATAGTCATTATTCACCCTACGTTTGTCGCCCCTTCTTCCTTCATTCCTGCCTAACATCAATCTCAGAGGCAAAACAACTTCCTATGGACCTAATGGTTTTAAAATTGTTACTTGAGATATGTGGGTTTACATGGAAAGTTCTCTATCTGAATAGGTTGGTCATATTTGCAAGAGTTCATCAAATTCACTATTGTTTAAATGCCAAAACTGGAACTCAACATGTAGGTCAATACATAGCTGTTGAAACAGGCTGACTTGACAATAGCAGAGTATGTTGTGGTGGCAAGAAGCCATGCAAACCCAACAGTGACTACTCATTTCTGTACAGTCACCTGCAGTCTGTGTCCCCAGACAGAGGGGAAACCTCAAGCAAAACTCAGCTCATCCAGAGAGATACGAACAGGACTGAGTCATGTTCTCACCTTGTCCCATAGAAAAGTTGATGATACATGTCTGAGGAAGAATTCCTTTGTGGTGCTCTGGAAAGTCACAAGGGGCCATCCATGGTGTTCTGGAAGAGACCTAGGAAGAAAAATTACCAGAAAGCCTCAGCTAAATGAAAGGCATTGTTCTGGCTCAGAGGATTAGAAGAAGCAGCAATATTTTCTGCAGCAATCAGTAAGAAAAGTCTGAAAGTAACTCCAACAGGAAAATGAGAGGGGGCATAGAAGGCCCTTCTTTTGTCAATCCAGCTGCCCAACACAGTGCTGTGACAGCTTGCAGCAGAACCTGCCTCAGACAGGTTTGGCAGTTGTGACTCAGAACACTACTACAAGTGCACAGGCAAACCAGGTGTTCTCCAGAAAAGTAAAGCTTGCAAACAAAATCTGGGTTACCTTGGCATCTCTTCAAGATTGGTGTGCAGATATCTGTTGGTGTTCAGATAATCTGTTATTGTACTGTGTCAGTAAAAGCACCTAACACTGTTGCTGGACTAGAGAGTGGTTCCTGTGATTCTCCTGCTAATCAGCTGTTCAAGGCTTCAAATACAGCTCTAGAGAGCACTTATCTCTAAAAGACTCTTAAAGCATATGAGCTACTTGGATTCTAGTAAGGTAAAAAAATAAGGTAAAGCACTGGCTATCACTATTCATGGCAAGTACGGTTCTTCATTCATTATACACTAGTAGTTAACTCTTTAGCATCTTGTAAAGTCCATTGGGCTGTCTCCAGAGTCTATGTTTATCTCTTGTCCTATTCTTGGATGGGGCATGTAGGGAACTGAAAAGATTACTTAAATTTACAGTAAATATCATGTGCAGCTCTCACATGCTAAGTGAGAAAACCTGTCTGCTACTAGCTCCCTCTTTTACAATGTAAATGTCTCTGACTTGCTCTGTGTCTCGGTTTTCTTTGTGTGTGTAGGGCACAGCTGTCTCCTTTATGCTGCCTTTTTCCTGCTGCATATTAATGATTTACCTGCCCTGAACAGGTCAACCATTATTTCTGTCCTCTCCCAACCCTCACACACTTGCTTGATGGTTCAAATTACCTTTGCTCCTGAAGTGCATGGAAAGCAAGGATTCTTACTGTCTTTATCGGCTCCAAAGAAAGAAAAGCTGTTGATGCTAACACTGTTGGCATCAAATGTGTTAGAGCTGTTAGTTTGTATCGGGTTATTGTTTTTTGGCTTGCTTTTCTTTTTCTCATGAATGACAACAGCTGTGTATTTTTGAAGCCTATAGGTAACCTACTTTTTATTGCTATGCACCCCAGTGTCACATTTTTCTCACTCAAGGCAGCCCTATCAGGCATGGCAAAACAGATTTTTCAGCACAGGAGGAATAATAGTTGGTGACTAAGCCACATCCCTCTGGACAAAATCAAGACTTACTACTCTTCAGGTTCCAAAGGGACTCTGAGCAGGGATGTGGTGGTTTCTAAGGTTTATTTGGTTTATTTGTGGTTTTTCTTGCCCAATATTTTAGGGAAAAAAAAAAGTTTGAACCAAGAAATAAAAAATGATTCTAACTTCTGAATACTGAAGGGAAAAGGGGATGATTTAATTTTGTTATGTTGGTTTTCCCCTCCTAGGTGAGACATACAGTATTGCTCAATGGTTTATCATATTTTGACATATCCCTTTTGGCCAAACCCTATGATCTTATTAAGGTGCTCTTTCAAAAGCCCAGGGATTTCATCATCTGTCATAATCCTAACAATTCCAATAGAAGCATGAAGCAAATCCTAAAGGACAAGATCCTCTTCCTACTCTCCACCCTAATCAATCACTCAGTGTTATGGAGCTTCTGTGGGATCTCTGTTACAAGCTAAGTTTTCCACATCCCACCATCTATTTGTCAGCCTCTCATAATGTTTCCACACTTTTAACAAGCTTTCTATGCTGGTTCTGCCTCTTGTTATCACAAACTTCAGGTTTGAGCTTTGAGCTTGTTAGTGTCCTCCAACTCAGAGATTCTTTATGCATCTCTGCATTGACATTGACCATGTATTCATTTCACAGTGTTAGCTCACAGACCCTTCATCTTGTGCATTTCTGTACATCATCAAATGAGTTTGCCCGTTTTCTTCAAGTTGCCTTCATATCCTCTCCCTACTCCTTGTTTTTGCAGTCTTTGACTCAAGCAATCATCTCCATGCTAACCATCTCAAAAGGCTGTCATTTCTAGCCTTGTATGGACTAAAGTGATAGACCAACTAAAATGGAGCACCTGTTTACACACTAAAAATTCCTGGTTACCTTTCTTTGTGCTCTATACTTCTCTAGATGGGAGTCACTGGGGACGGTTACTGTCATCCTGAGTATCCTCTATGAGAGGAGTACTGCATTTTTTTTGGGGTGGGAGTGTTCCCTAAAGCAGTGAGCCAAAGCTGACTAGTTGTGTTTTGTTTTTAAAAAAGGAATGTTTACGTTTTCCTGGTTTTGCCTTGCATGACACTTAGTTGCCACAGATCCCAAAGCAGCACCAAGAAGCCATGTTGCAGTTTTCCCTTGTCCATGCTAGTGAAATTGAGATCTAGGGGCATCTGGAGAACCCCTTAACACCACACCAGTGGGTCTCACAATAGTTAGAAAACCAGTTGACATAGGACCACCAAACAGTTTAGCTTGTAAGGGACCTTGAAGGGCACCTATTTCCAACCCTGTGGGGATGAACACCTTTCCCTAGACAAGGTTGTTCAGAAGCCCTCTCCAGGCTGGCCTTGAACACTGCCAGGGATGGGACATCCAAAACTTCTCTAGGCAACTTGTTCCAGTGTCTCAACACCCTCACAATGGAGAACTTCTTCCTAATATCCAATCTAAACCTACCCTCTTTCAGTTCAAATCCATTCCCCCTTGTCATATCGCTGCATGCCCTTGTGAAAAGTCCCTCCCCATCTTTCCTATATGCCCCTTGAGGCACTAAAAGGTACTATAAAATCTCCGTGAAGACTTCAGGCTGAACAGCCCCAACTCCCTCTGCTTTTGCTCACAGGGGAAGTGCTCCAACCCTCGGATCGCACTTGCGGCCTTCTCTGGTCTCGCTCGCGAAGGTTCCTAACCCTTAGCCCTGACACCCGGTCGAGAGAGACGCGCATGGCGGCCGGGGGCGGCCTGGGGCGGTCCGAAGGCAGTGCAGGGGCGGAGCGGGCGCTGCCGGGGCGGAGCGGGCGCTGCGGGCCGCCCCCTCCGCGCCCTCCTGCGTGCCGCGCGGTGCCGCCGCGCAGTTGCCGCCCGGCGGTGCGCGGACAGGTGGGGCGCGCTGCCACGTGAGTGGATCCAGCGGGAAACCGGAGCGCGGGGCACCGCGGTGGTCTTGGGAACAGGAGCCTTCGGCGTTCTTCCGCAGGGTCTGTCCCGCGCTGGGGCGTGCAGGGCTGGGCGGGACGGGACGGGTCTCTGGCTGCCTCCTGCCCACCTTCCTTACAAACTCCCTGGTTGCTCCCGCGTGCCTCTTCTCTCTTCCGCAACCCCTGGCTGTGCCGCGCTGAGACTTTTTACTCCTCACCTTCGTCCTTTGGGTGCACCTGCATCCCTGGTCCCTCTCCCTATCTGCACCCTCCTGTACCACACTTCCAGACTCTCAGGCAGTGCTCTCTGGTGCTTCCTCCTCCAACCCCACTGAGTGTACTTCACCCTTCAGTGCCTAGCTTCCAAGCTTTCTGTCTATGCCCTACACCGCACCGTGTCTGTGCCCCCTAAACCCTTTCACTGGGTCTGGCACTAAGCAGTACTTGTTCCTCCAAACCCTCTGGCTGTGCCCCACACCTCCCGGCGCCTGTCTCTCAAGGACCTCTGGCTATGCCTCACGTGAACAGAGCTCTCCTTCCTGTCATGAAGAACAAGTTACTTTGTGGCATGTGCATGGCCCCACTGCATCAGGGACATTATTGTTTAAAAATGCTTTTTTCTTCCCACACCTTTTGCTCCCAAAAGGTGATCCCAGGCATCTAGAAATGGAGGTTTTTCTCTTCAAAGGTGAAGGTCAGAGACAGTCAGGGAAGAGGTGTGGCCCATGTGCTTAAGATGGTGATATTAAAATGTAGGGCTGGAGGGGTGATGTCTAGCCAGGGGTTGTCTGGCAAGCTGGAAGGGTGGCTATCTGTCTTGCTGCCTTCCTCTTCTTTGGAGACAGGTCACTTTTGCTGCCATGTGGGGCAGGTCTGTCCTTAAGGACTGGCCACATAGGCAGTGAGGCCAGGAGCCAAGGAGGCAGGTCAGTGCCAGCTGGGGGGGGGGGCGGTGTTGATGAGGCTACATTGGAGCAGGCTCTTAGACTTGTCCTTTGCAACTGTAGATCTCATGTATATTGTTATAGAACTGTAACTTTGTGGATTTGTAAATACATTTTGAATTGAAACTTTGGTTGGGTCTTGGATGTTGCTGTCACCAAGACAGACTAGTATGATGCTTGAAAAGTCATAGTGAGGCAACAAACCAGCTCTTACTGATTTTTTTTCCCACTTAGATAGGAAATCAAGGTGTGTTAATTAAAGTTGTTCAGACAAACCAGAAAACTTACAGTGATGTATGGATACTCTCTTCCTTACTTCATTGTAATTCAGTTTTTCCCAGACCCATGTGTAGGTCTGTACTGAACACTACCATGTGGGAGAAGTTTCAACAAGTTTTTCTGGTTGTTGGGAGCAGCCTGGGACTAGCATGCTGCCTGACTTATTCTGCTGCTCAACACTCGGGGTGCTGCCTGGAACGCACTCAGGCTGCCTTGGAGCTGCCTCAGGTAGAGGTAGAATCATGGTGTATTGACATGGCATTAGGCAGTGTGGATATACCCTGAAAATACTTCCTTGAGGAGTGTGAACACTTGTACTCACATGTTTACCTGAAGAAAATGTAGAAAGACCTAGGATTTGAAAAACTAGAGGAACATAAGCTTGGGCACTGGAAGAGCTTGCCCAGAGAAGCTATGGATGCCCCATCTCTGAAAGGTGGAGGCTGGATGAAGCTCTGAACAACCTGGTCTAGTGAAAAGTGTCCCTGGCCATGGCAGGAGTTTGGAACTAGGTGATCTTTCCAACCCAGGCCATTCTATTATTCTTTGAAATTTTTGCTAGGCAGCACCTCTGTTGAAAATACAGGGAATAATGTAACTTTATGGTATTTCAATATAATGTGATCTTTATATTAAGTATTTATTAGTAGAGCAAGACAGGTTCTGGTACAGGAAGCAATATTCATGGAATGTGTTGGGAAAGATGCCACAGCATTAGTCAAGTACAACAAGCCAAATAGGATTTAACTCATTATGAAGCTCATGAAATACCATGAAATGCCTATCAACTAGTGGCATATCAGTAAAAGAACTAATCAGGGGCGTTTTTTAATCTTGACATGACTTGATGGCCTTTGCTGAGTGTGCACCCCTTGCCTCTCTGTGCCCTTCCTGGCTTTGTTTCTCTCTGCTGCAATAAACTGGGAATCTTTTTTTTTTTCCTCACTGTGAACTTCAGCTCTTCCTCTTAAAGCTTCTTCTGCACAGTGTGTCTGTATTAATGCTTGTCTTATCTCTTCCTCTGGCCTGCCTGTTTCTGGTTGCCTTATGCACAAATTTCTGGAGGTGTGGGCAGCTGCAGAGCAAGGCAGAGGCACAAGCAGTGCATGGGATGGGCATGTGTGGGGTGAGGGAAGTGGGAGGATGTCACCTCTGTGCCATGTTCAAGGGCAGGAGGTGGAAGGGAGCCAAGATCCCTTTATGGATCTTCAGTAGCTGCCTGTGAAATCATGTTTGTTGTACTGTGGGTCTAACTTGGCAGACTTCATGTGGCATCTCTCCCTGCCTGATGACTGCCTCAGCATGGCTGTCAGAGGCTGCTGCCCCATAATTTTCCTGGTGAAGGCTGGTGTGAGCTCCCTTGTCTGCCCCAGCTGAAATAAGATGGTTTAGCTATCAGTTATGGGTTAAGACCAATGATGTTGTTCTGTCTGAAGTGGATCAAGGACAACTTGTAAAATATGGATAGTAGAGCTATAGTATATAGGCAAATATGAATAGATGGGATGTTGACATCTTCAGTGGCAGAGCTTATCTTATACAAATAATGTTGTAGTCCAACACTCATATTCACTTCAGGCTAATGGATGTCTGAAACTTTAAGCTGCTTCTCAAAGCCTGGGCAGCTGGAAAGGAAGAAATACTTGTTCCCCTCACTATTCCTCTGTCCCTCACTGCAGCTCTTCACTGTTCTGGTCTTCTTTCATGAAGTCACAGCATGTGGCACACGGGCAGTGTTTTTATCAGTTTCTTGTTGTCCAAGTATGTATTAAATTCAAGAAATGGCAGACTTAAGTATGTTTTCCTCTATTGCAGTTTATGGATTATTAACTTCAAAGAGCAGTTTTGGTAGGCCTGTCTGAGTACTTAAAGGGAAGTTGGTCTATGCTTGATAGCTGCCCCGAAAGCTGAGTGGTTACTCTGCATTGCTCCACAATGCTGGGAGCAAGTCCCATGTGCTTGCCCTGGGACCTCACCCACTACCGAAGCTCACTGCTGCTTGTAAAGGACAAATGCCGTCTAAAGGGTGGAAATTAAACCTTTTACTCCTAAAAAAGATGAGATTATTAGAACAAAAGAATGAACAAAACAAGTAGTTACTTTTGTAAACCTATTGTACCTTTTTTTTAAACAGTTCCTTTTAAAAGGTACCTCTAAAGCTAGAGGATCATGCAGTAATTTAAGTGCCTGTTGTCACATTTCCAGTTTGCCAAAAGTTTAGCCAAGTTGCCAGTGACATAGAAGTTAAGAATTTTTTACTATGTATATGAAATTTAGTTGAAATCCAAAAAGTAAAATGTTAAGTACATGAGTTTACACTGCTGAGAGACACCAGAATAACTCAGGTGTCTCTTACCTTTACTTGTCTTTGGTTTCAGTGTTTAATGCTGATCATTGACATGGAAATATTGAATAGTTAGTTGGTTTTGGTTTTGTTTTTTTGGTCAGTTTGGGTTTGTTTTTTTTTTTTTTTTTATTGTTGGGTTTTTTTCTATTTTTACTGAATTCACAAAGTAAAATGCTTTCAACATGTCTGTCAATATGTCTTTTCTTTTTCTTCTGCATGTATTTTGTTATTTGTGTTCTGTCTGCTTATGACGGCTGCACAAAGCAATTTATCACTGAAGATGTTGATTAGGAAACACCTATAAGTGGTTCGTGAATGGAGTAATGTGAGATGAATAAACAGTTTAGAGAACCACAGATTTAAGTGTCTTTAAGTGTTATCTTGGTTCTTGATGAGAGTCTGAGGAATTGAATTTCAGTAGCATTTAATTTCAAAATCCTGAGGTAGCACACAAATCTCTTAAAAAAGCTACCTGTAAAACCTATCCAGCCCAAACCAAACTCTGGCTTCCAAGTGCAGAGAGGCACAGATCTCACAAGGAGGACAAATACAGGTGTCAGTAAACTATGAATCATCTTATTTGCTGGGAGCAATGGTATTCAGATTGCCCCTTTTAACTGTGCCAGGGTAAAAGCAGCAAACACATCAACCCTTATTTCCACTCCGCTTGTGATACCTACTTAGGCTGATGTTGCAGTTTCACCAACATTTCTATTATTCCACATGCTTTTCTTTGCATGTGCTTCTTGTGTCACTTTTCTTTTGTGCTGGAGTATTTTTCAGTGAAAGCTGGTACTAAGAAGCACTGAGGAACAGCCTGGGTTAAAAAATACCCTTTCTTTTTCTGTGAGGCTTGCTCTCCAGCACTGGGTCTGTTTCCCAATCTATTTTATTATGCAGCCAGAAAAATGGTTGTTCCAGCAGAAGTCAAGGGTGACACAGGAGCAGGTATGAGTAATGGGGAGAGAGGTTGATTAAAATTACATTGCTACTATTCAAAGTGCTCTTATAATTGCAAACTTACCCTGTAAACAGCCAGACTTGCTCTGCTTGAGCAGGCTGTGCTCAAGAGAAGCTGCTTGTAGCAGCTTTATGAATTCCTACATGCTGCCTGCCTGTGTTTAATTGTATTATGAATTCTTTGTAGTTTGGATTATGTTTTATATTGATATGGGCCTTGCACATTGGGCTCTGTGCCGGGAGCTTCTATTCAAAGACTTTTTTTTTAAAGCAATGCCTCACTGAATGCATGTGAATGTGAGCATAACTTTGTCTAGTGCACTGCAAAACCCTGTGCGAAGAAAAAGAAATAGGATGTACTATGCAAAAAGCTGCTAAATTTCAACAGGCATCTCATGGGCTCGAATTCAAGAGAATGCTACTATCCCAGTGATGGCATTCAGGGTTTATGGCTATGGCTGAGATAAAAATATAGCTTACTCTATTCCTTTTATTCTTTGTTTTCTAACAAAAGAAGGGGACAACTCTTGCTGTACTCTGACTCACAAAGATCAGTTTGTTGATTTGGAAATAATTTGCATTGTATCATCAGTCCTGAAATGACTTAAAGCAAAGTCACAAAAACCTGATTCAGTGGTTCTCTGCATGCTTTTAGGGTTTCACATTGGTACTGTGTTCTTTCTTTCAGGAAAGTTGTGACATTATGAATAGATGGAGATGGGCATGTGGAAATGTCTATAGTCAGTTCAGAGAAGTAGTAGCTGGTAAGGTTTCCTTTTGTACAGGTGAAAATTACTTGGATTCAGGTATATTGAGAACAGTGTGTTTTACAGTATTTGCATTCTTAACATCCACAACAATCTCTTTTGTATTTGTTTAAATGTACAGTTGGAAAAATTAGATTAAATACATTCTTTATAATTTTGTAGTCAGGGTTCTAGCTTGTTCAGCGCTGAAGAAAAAAAAATCACTTTTTAGTCATTAACTGTACAGAAGGGGTGTGACAAGCTTGATGAAATTATTATTACTATTATTATTACTGCAGAAGTGCCCTGTCCCCCTTTGTCTCTTGTGAATGAGAATTGTAGAATATACAGTCGACCAGCCAAGAGGATAATGAAGTAAACTCAAATGTTCATTGTCAACTTTGAAATGAAACCTTTCATAAAACTACTTGTAAGGTGCACTTCTCAAAAATCTTGTTACAATCACTCTCATTATTTCTGCTGTGCTGACAACGTTGTTTCTGTAGCACCCATTGTTCTGTAACGAGTCAGGTTGTTAAGGAGTTTGCTTAAGTTTGTTTTTACATGAAAAAGGAAAAAACTTTAAGACAAGGCTGTAAATAGCCTCATGCCATAGCTCTGATGTTTAGGAAGTTCACTCAGTTTAACTTCTAGCTAGGAGCATGGCAGAATTTAGAAAGAGATAAGGGAATGTAAAATACAGGTTTAGAATAGAATACTCTGTGCTTCCTTCAACTAGTCCTTTAATGACTGCTTGAAATCTTAAGGGGTATTGTCCATCTGAATTTCAGATTATCCTGAAACAGCTTTTTGTAAACTGAAGTGACCCACTTGATCAATTAGGGAAGCTTATCAGGAAGTTGTGGAGAAAGTGTTCCTGAACATGGACTAGGCATTGCTGAGTTCCGGTTTGCTTTGGAATATTTCCCAGTTTTGAAATGAGGTTGCTATTTTATTTTAAACCTGAACATCTCATATACCCTATTTGAACTACATTTAAAAGTATGCAATGGAAAATTGCCTCTGGAGGTGTGGAAATTGTGCAATCTGGTGTTCTTGCTTTTATTCTGTAGAGACTTTACGCATATTGTTGTAAAATATGATATTTCATCAGTTGCTTTCATCCAAGGTGCTGAAGCATCAGACAAAACTTGATTGAATCTAGAAAGACTTTTGTGGTAAGTGAGGGAGTCACTTTCACAGACTGTGAAATTATATGACCTTGGCTCATTCTTTGGGATGACTGCAGTGGAAAGAGATCCGGTCTTCCTTTCCAGTTAGTGGGATGGCATCATGCTTTTTGGATATGGTCAGCTGGATGAACCTGCACCTGAATAATGTATATATAAGACAAAGAATGTGTGTAAAAGCAAATTGTTTGGTTTAAATGTGAGCAATAGAGTCATCCTGAAGTGAGGCAGAAGCAAACCACATTTGCTTTCCTGATGAGGTCTACGGTGTTGCTTTAGGTTCAGAAAGGGGGGGTGTGGCCTGCTAGTTTTGCATATTAACTGGAATATTGAGCCAGCACACAACACTTTGGGTTTGCTTACAGTTTTGCTGTGTTAACTGGTAGAAGACATGCTCCTTTTTTTCTGGGGACTGAGAGTTCCATACAGAAAGTGAACCAAACCCACTGACTGACCTCTTCTGCAAGGCATTGAAACCTGCATGTCAAAAATACTAAGACTTTTTTTGATAACTTGCTTTTGATAACATAGCTATACGTAAGTCTAATTTTCTTTTGTACTGGAGACAGTCCAATTTTCTTCTGTTTTAGTGCTGTAGCATGCTGAGTGGACTGTTAGACACTTGTCTGTTTCTAGTATACTGGTGTTTTAAAGGAACATTAGTATTAGGCTGAGTACTCTGCTGCTTGCCAAGCTTCTTTGTTGGAAGTATTATTGTCTCTCTGATGTTGTTGTACGTCCATTGTCTAATGCACTTTGTTGATGGGATCTCTTTTTTATTTTTTTTTTTTTTTTTAAGCTGTTTATATTTGGCAATCTTTCAGGATTGAACAGAGGACAAAAAAAGTGCAGTTGCCTTGCCCAGACATAGCTGGTTCATCCCTACATGCTGTCTGGATGAGCTGTTGTATTTTAAGCTGCAGAGATGTCTTGTGGTCCTGGGTGGTCTCCAAATGATTGGAAAGATGGTAAAAAGTGCATTCTATTTTGATAGTGGAAAATATTCATAGAAGATGGAAAAATCCTTACATACCTGTGATTAAACTTGCACATAGATGTGTTGTTTGATTCTGCTTCTCTGTGAAGTTACCTTTTAGTGTTCCAGGCTGATTTAAAAAAGCTTTTGAGTTATAAACTCATGGCCTTCACAGTGCTGCTTTTGGTGCTGTTCTTGAGCTTCCAGAAAGTGCAAAATAATGAAGACTTTTAGAAATCCCTATTAGCAGAGGAACTGAGGTCTAGATAACTAGATCTGGAGTAGAAGTATGCCTTCACAGCTGTGTACTTAAATCTGTGCTACTGTCATTAATGTATCTTTGCCCATAATACCAACCTCTGTTTTGCATTTTGTTCTGCAAACTCCTGCACATTGATTTCTTGGAATTTGAATGAAAAATTTATATATTTTTAAGGTTGGATTTTTATAACAAGATCTGGTTTAAAAAATCCTGTTAGATACTTTTGCTGATCAAGCCAGTTAAAGTTTTTAGGTAAGGGATAGTTTTGCTTTCATGCAAGCTGTTGAGGTTAGGCTGTGTTCTGATTACTGTCCATATAACATTGTGTTGCCTGCACAACCTTTTTCTTTAGTCTCTATAGGCCTTTGCCTGCTCTGGGTCACTGTGTCTGGATGTTTCCTCACTCTAATGCTTAGGCAACCATGAATATTCCTATTCCATACTGTTTCTTGAGTTCTGACCTCCAAGTCTGTCGTAAGAACCCTTTGAAAGTCCGGCACTTCCATAGTCCTTAGAAGGGTATCTGCATAGCAAGTGGAAAGAGTATTTTTGGAACTGCCGGTAGTACTGTGTGAAAGCAGAGGTGCTCCCATTCTTGTGTTCACCCCATGTGCCCAAGCTGTCAAACTGGATCTGCCTCCAATGGGTGAGTCATCTCAGAAGGACAAGGTAATGGGGAAAGTTATCAGGCAAGTAGTGTAAGCAACATGCAAGATGACTGGAGCTTACTCAAATTTTGAATATAATCAAATGGAGGTTTATAATGTACTAATTTCCATGCATTCATCTCTGGATTCAACATATAATCCCAGTGCAAGTGGCTTTGACTTCAGATGAGCCTGTGGGGTAATTTCCTCCAGTTATCCTTAAACTTCAGAGGCCTATTTGCTGTCCATTTCCATTCTGCACCCCATTGTGATACCTCCATTGAGTATGGGGTATGATAGAAACATCTGGCTTTTCCATTTCAGAGACTGTACAGAGACTGTATTTCACTTTTTCCCTTCCACAGTAACTTTGGTCAGGTGTAAGTATAAGCTAATTACCTATATATATATATATATATATATATATATATATATTTTTTTTTTTTTTTTTTTTTAAGTGGAGATCTTCTTTGGGATGCAGAAATAATAAATGGAGTGACAGAAGAAATTTACTTTACTCCTCTATTTAGTTGTTCTGACTGAGAGGCCTGTGTCTCCAAACAGTAGTATAATGTGCCTTCATGGGTTGTCTGATACTAATACACATGAGTGTGTTTCATAGTGATTAACCAAACCTTTCATCATGCTGAAGAATGTTAATTTAAACAACAACAACCTAAGTCCTGTATACCTCCCTGCATATCCCTCAGTGATTTGAAACTTCTAGCTGCAGCTGTATAAATTACCAGCTCTGGACTGGAAGGATTTAGGATGTAGCAGTGTAGTTGCTTCCTGGAGTGGTCCAAAAAGTACATGTGCCAAGACTGGACGTGGGAGCAGCAGCTTTTTTAATGATACTGTCAGCATGCTTTCTTGGATAGGAGGAGTGTTCTGAGACTTTAGTTTAAAAATCACTTAGGACATTTCCTTTAAAGTAGCTTTTGTCACCTCAAAGTTCTGCCATCACCTGTCACTATGCCGCTGCTGCCCGTGTCACACTTCCAAAAGGTCACATTGCACTGTGCGAGACTGCCAAAGGTGCCAGCACAGCTGGCTCCTGCTCTCTTGGAAGAGCCTCCCAGGGAGGGTGCAGTTGCTGATGTTTACAATGCTCAGCAGCATGTCCACTATGCTGCATGGAAGCTTAAAAAGAGGGGGCAGGGAAGGGAGGGTGTCAGTTCTAGGTCAGCTGCCTTCAAAATTTATGCCTGCCTACTGCAATGCAAGCAAAATAGGAGCAGAAGGAATGCATTATTTTGCTGCCTAGGATATCGGCCCAGGACCCAGAGGGTGGTGGGTAGGTTGAGCAAGTGCAAGGCAGTGGGAAACAATGGTAAAGCAAATTAGCTCACGTCAGCATGGGAGAGTGGTGTGGGAGCAGTTCAACTACAGTAAATTGCTGCGTTAGAGGGTGTACAAAATAGTATGTTGCAACTCTTGACGGGTGTTATCAGTATTACTACTTACTAATATTCTGAACCCAGCAAGGTTGGAGCTGGTGCAATAAAAATTCCATAAAATGGCATTGATTTTGCAATGTTGTTTTGCCATGGCAACTACAGTGACAAGAGCTGAGTGTATGCTATACACAAGATTTAACTATGGAAAAACACCTCTTCCTTTAATAATTATGAATATTTTTCACTTTATTTGCTCACCTCTTCTTTCTTAAAGTGAGTATTGTGTTCTTAAGGTAATTATTTACGTTTCTTTTTCCATTTCCTCTTCCTATAAAACTCCTTTCTGATGTGTTTTCATGTTACAAAGACAGCCCCATCTACCTGTCTTTGTCTACTGCAAGTGAAAATTATGGTCTATTTTTTTTTTTCCTAGTGCTGAATACCAACTGGTCCATTGCCATTGATTATTTGATTATGACATGTCTTTGGAAATAAAAAGGCTTGTCTGCTTTTTTTTCCATTGGCGTTGGCTAGGTTAGCAAGGTATACTACCTATGTAATGAGTCCTGTTCCCTTTTATTGTAAGGAGTCTTCTCTGGAAGCTGAAGTCTAGCTCTGCTTTTCTGTTTCTGTTTAGCTTCCAAGGAGTGACCCCCACCCCACAAGGAGTGACTATTTAATGACAATTTATGTTGTTGTTCTACTAAGAGGTGGGTAAACACAAACCAAGTCCTTGGTAGCAAACTGCTTCTATTGTGATTAATTCAATGTATGAGAGCCTTATATTCAGTTAACTCTTATGCATTAACTCTTAACTGTGAATTAGCATAGATGATATGGTGGAGCCAACTCAATGACTCAGCTTGCTGCTAAGAGAAGGGGATAGTCTCAGACATTAGATGCCTTTGATCCCTTTCATTCAAAGTATTTAGTTGGCATTTGCACTCCCTCTCTCTTTTTAGAACTTATGTATAAACTGAGTATTAAAAATGTTCTCTTTAGGCAGCTTAAAAAACCCAGTTTGTGTTATCTTTTGCAGTGCAGGTAAATAGCAGTCCTTCCCCTCTAGTTCAGTACAGATCTCTATATTCTGTTTTGCTTGGTTACTAATGATGTGCATACACTTTAGAAACACCACAGCTGTAAATAATTCTTACATATCCTTATCAGAAATGTCTCTACTATAGCTGTTTGTGGAGGAAAAACAAACAGAATGGGTAAGAGCTCTGTATGTTAGGAAGATGTTGGCTTGTAGATGAACGAGCAGGGAGCACAGTTAGCATGATTGCATAGCATGGCTGAAAATACTAGATTGTGTTACTGCTTTCTAGCCTTTAGTTCATGTTTTGTGAAAGTCTGTTTAAAATGATCTAAAGCTTAGTTGATCTGGTCTTTCAAGTAAATCTGAAGTGCTGCTTTCCTAGTTGCACAATAAGGTAAGAAGGAAACAGGAGAGTCTAAATCCTTTGGGAAAGGAGGATATTAACCTGGGTCAGATATGGCCCAGTTACTAAATCAATGATTACCAAAGGCTTTTGAGAAGGGTAATGATACACCATTATCTAATGGAAGTAAGGTTGCATTAACAACCTCATTTTGACTTCTAAGTGAAAGTTGTCATGCTGTGTGTGCCTCAGGATCACTGTGTATGTGGGTCTAGGTGACATTGTGAGCAGGTGTCACTGAGCTAGAATCAAACTCAAAAGAGCCAGGTGTAAGTTATGCACTGGGGCACCAAGGAGAAGAGCTGTTCTAAGCTGTATGAGGAGCCACTCACTGCAGCAGAGTCGGTAGGTGAGACTAGTTGGCTGAAGGTTGGCTGACATTTAAATGCTCAATAACAAGCTTTTGTTAAAGGCAGGGGAGCAGTGAAACAAGTTGAAATCTTAGGAACTTTACCCCTGCTAATATTGTTTGTTTTCTCTGAAACATTGGAAGCATGGGGAGAGAAAATTCGTGAAGATACAGCGATGTCCGTGGTGCTCAAATCCTAAGTGAAACTGAGAACTTTTTCCGGGATGTGCCCAGAGTCTCCTACTTGATTTAACCTGATAAGTAGATTCAGACTTGTAAAGAAAATTCCTTCCAGGCTCTGGTTGCAAGATCTATTTAGACTTGATAAGTCTTTCTCTGTGATGTAGAAGATTAGTCCCTAGGATCACTTCACATGCATCCCTGCAACCTCAGGTGGTATATTTAAGATACTGGTGATGATAGGTCTTTTCCTGCCTTACTGTAGCACAATGTAATTTTTGTGGCTTCACATCTCATATTGTAGAGTGTCCCTGGTGAAGAATGTGATGACTTTTTGAGGTGGAGCATGTCAAATGATTGACTAGTGATCTAGTACAGGATTGTCTATGAGTAGGCGGGACTGGATGATGATGTGGCCTCCCTACATGACTTCATTATCAGCTTAAAGGGATCTATGACAGGGCTGTTATTCCCAGTTTTCTCCCTTTCTGTGGCATTTCAGTTTGTGAGTTTTAATGTTTCCTTTGCACAAGCCAGTTCAGCCTTTCAAGTATGAGTTGACTGAGAAATAGTAACTTTTTTTCTTTCTCAAAGCCT
Organism: Vidua macroura; assembly: GCF_024509145.1. Lineage (NCBI taxonomy): Eukaryota > Metazoa > Chordata > Aves > Passeriformes > Viduidae > Vidua > Vidua macroura. The sequence goes on from NC_071611.1 coordinate 31,309,776, forward strand.
AAGCTTTAATTTGGATTGGTGAACTGCTGTGGCTTATCCTGCAGCTGCCTGGTGGAGACCCACTGGCAGTGATGCTATGGGACTGGACTGCACAGGGAGCCATCCTCATTCAGATACTGGTGATTGGTTCAGTGTATGTGATCCAGGAGAGTGCCCATGTAATTCTGGCTGGGAGCTGGGTACAAAGCAGGGCTATACTCCTGAAATTGTTCCCATAAGAAGGGGATTTTCCATGCCTGTTGTTACTGTTCAGCTTTGCTGTGAAGTCTTCAGTATCTATTCTTTTAACAATTTATAGAGAGGTATGAAAGCAAATGCAAACTGGTCTTTATTTTACACAGTAGCAAAGTGGGAAATCATTGGACAGACAAAAAAACAATGTGAAATGTGATTGAAATGAAACCTGTTTTCACTAGTTTTGCTACTTAGAGTACTTTAGTCACATAGATGAATAACAGATTTTATGCTAGTTTAAAAAGCAAAGGATTAAATAAAGAGGTGCTATGTAAAAAATTCAGTAAGGGTGACTACACAAGATAAGCATTAGATATCTTATTGAATAGTTACAGTGAGGAATTTTAGAAAATGTTCTAATAAAGTTTCTAAGCTGCAGTAATCTGTTTTTAGGATGTCCACTGTCATCTAGCAGGGGCAGTGTTTATAAGCAATATTATCAAAAAGTCATCTAATTTTAAGCAGGATTTAGCAAACTTGCATATGAGATGAATCTCTCACAAACTGGGCTGGATGGTTAAGAGAAGGCAGCATAAAAAAGGAAAAGGTGACAGAAACTTCTCTCAGCAAAATCCATAACAACAGGTGACACCCAGCTAAAGTTTAAAACTTTGTTGCAGAACATGGGTGAGTAATCCGTGTAATATAATAGGCAGTTTGTAGTTACTTGCCATGTGACATAGGGAGTAATGTAGTTAAAATAACTGCAATTAAGTAACACACAGCCTTGGGAAATAGGAAGGGCAGAGCTGGTATTTCCCAGGTAAATCTTAAGATACCATCTGTGAAATGTCCTAATTTAATTACCTTCTGAACTTCAAAAGCAGAATTAACAACAGTATACAAAGTGATTCTGAAACATGAAAGTTTCATAATTGTACCTGCCATTTCTTAAGCTACGGTTTTGAAATCAGACCTGCATGTGTCAATGTTGCTCTAGGCTCTCCCCCTCTTCCAGTGGGGTCTGCAGGGTAGGCAGTCCTCCACTCATCACTGTCTTACCGGGCTAGGTGTGATACTTCAGAAGCTTTGTTTTTGAGACCCATCCTAGGTGGAAAATAGAGCACTGAATTCTGCTCTGGGTTGTCATAATCTCCAGACGTTTCGTAAAGGATCACTGTAAAAGTATCTTGTCTGTCTTTTTCATAATAAGCTTTTTTTTCTAATGTGTATTTTTAATGTTAAGCGTTTTAAGTTCATGCTGAATTGAAAATTGGTTTTGGAGTGACAGAGCTTATATTAGATTGTTTCATTCTGGTTTTGTTGTTGCTGTTGTTGTTGGTTTGTTTTTTTTTTTTTTGTGTATTTTTTGGTGAAGTTCTTTTATGTGCTTATTTTATTTAGTAGCCATTAACATAAAACAATTTTTGTAAAATTATTATTTAAAAGCAAATCTTGATATCTGTTTTATTATTTTAAAACTATGTAGGGGAAATAAATAAGCATAAAAAATGGCAAATATCTTTCATGTAGGTTAACCAAAGGAATATGAGAAACTTATTGTTCTCATTTAAAAATTAGGAATATTTGAGGCATACCAGTAATTCCCATTACAAAAATCACTAATAGTTTTGTGAGCTAAGTGAACTTGAGCACTTCCAATAGCTTGTTTCCTTACCACTTCTGATCATCAGACATTCTCATATGGTTTGCTGTAGTATTTGTGGCATTTTTGTTGGTGTAAACAATCTTATCTGCCCTTGTCTCTCCAGTAAAGGTAATGGTACAACTTGGAAGTGGTTCTGCCAAGCTGTATGCCTTAGCTCAGCTGCAGTTAGTGGGCTTTTCCAGATGTCTGCTGACCTGCTGGCAACCAGGGCACAGCAGATTACTTTGCTCTTTAACACAAACACTTTCCTCCTTTGCCTCACTTATATCTCCTTTTCTTACTGTGGTGGAGGCACATTTGTTTAAAGATATCTTCAGAAATGCTGCTACACTGACTTCAACTTAGGTACACAGTGTTATTTCCACTGAAAAAAAAGAAAAGTAGTGCTTATTTCTTTTGAAGAGCTGAATATCTTGGATACATTTTTTAGGTGATTTTGAAAGTTGTTTTCCAATTGCATGTGATTGAGAGGACTGTCTCTGTTATTTAGAACTTTTCAAGCTGCCAGAATACTTACATGACTGCATTTTTGAGTTTATGTAAACTGTTTGCAATATATTGTTTAAAATGACCCAATTTTGAAAATGAGTCTGTGTTACCTAATTTTGAGAGTTTGCTACAAACTGGACAATCTATTGTGCATTTTAATGGCATTTTAAAATTTTGATATGAGCAGAAAGGGGAAGATTGGAAATAAAAGTGCTGATGTACTGATTCTATAAGTACATTAGCAGGTAGGTAAATCAAATATATGTTTTCCTGACTGAACTAGGGCTATACAAATGCATAACAGGCAGATGAGTTTATAGTATGAAGAACTAAAACTGTATATTTAACAAATGGCCTTCTCTGGCCCCAACTCTTTGACTCCTTAGGTGAACTCTTTCCAGTCTCTTAGAAGATAATTTCTGTAGCCAACTGCCAAACATTTTGGAAGATTGCATTACGGTCAAAGCATTATCAGTTTACTTCTTAACTACACAGTTGTACTATAAAAAACCAGTCTTTCAGAAATGGTTTGTTTTTTTTTTTTTTTTTGATGAAGCACAAGCTAGTTGTTTATCTTGTGTGTAGGTATGTGATTTCCTTTTTTTTTTTTTCACTCTTCCATTAAAAAAAGCAGGCCTTCATCATATTATTTTCCAGTGTGTATGAATATGTGTGAAGTAAGTGTAACAAGGTAAGACAAAATATTTTTCATGCTGCCATTAACTCTCCTGTTGTAGGTGGTTAACAAATAATTACCCTGAGAACCTAACATGAATGTAAACTGTTGTTCACAGCAGTGGATTTATGAAGGAAAATGGGGTAGCTAGGTAAGAAAATTGGTAGAATTGTAAAACACATTGAAAGTGAAATAGTAATGTCATATATAAAAGTTGGTTTTAAATAAATCTTTTAACAGTAAGAAAGTTCTGAACAGCACTGTCTTTCTTGCAGACATTATTTCTTAAAGCAATTGGAGTTAATTCACTGTATTTTGTTTACCTTTAGATTCAGATTCAGATCAGTCACTATTGAGTGGTGAGGCTGGGGCTGCTTTCTGTGTAAATCCTTCTCTCAAGTTACTGAACTTCAGAGTTACTGAACTCAAGAAACTTTCAGAAAAAGTTCAGTAACTGTGGTGGAGTTGCTTATTGCTTGACTATGAACAGAAAATAAATCTTGAAGGCTGAGAGCATCTGCTGTCTAAACTTTTGAGGACTGTTTTAAAGGAAGAAGAGCTGTGAGTGCTGGGGTCAGGAGAGTTGGGACAAATCCCTCACCATCAGTATGGCAAGGGCCAGATTCACTATTTTCATCATCTGCCTTTCTAATACAACTACAAGAAATCTATTGGAAATAGCTGGATTTCAGATAAAAGTTTTGCATTTGGCCTCAATGCCTAGCAGGCATAAGAGTTGCTATTCAAATGCTGACAGCACATTTGTCTGATTTCTGATGCAAAAATTAAAGTGGAGGAGTCAAGTGGGTAAATGTAAAGAATTGTGTATTTGTGAATTTGCAGTTGTTGAAAGACAACTGTAAGAGGGTGTCATAATCAACACCCCAAACCCTTTGTAGTGGGTTGACCCTGTCTGGGTGCCAGATGCCCACCAAAGCTTCTCTCTCACTCCCCTTCACAGCTGGACAGAGGAGAAAAAAATACAACAAAGGATTCATGGGTTAAGATAAGGATTAGGAAAGATCACTCACCAAACAGGCAGTTGCAACAGGCAACTCACAGGCAGAATAAACTCAAATTAAAGGTAATAATTGAATTTATTACTAACTAAATTGGAGCATAATAATGGGACGTAAAATGAGACCTGAAAACACCTTCCCCCCACCCCTCCCTCCTTCCCACTTCTGCCTCCTCCCCCTAGAGTGGGGCAGGGAGATGGGGAATGGCAGTTGTAGTCAGTTCATCACATATCCCTGCCGCTGCTCAGGGAGAGGAGTCCCTGCTCTAGCATGGAGTCTCCTCCCATGGGAGAACTTCTCCATGAACTTCTTCAGTGTGAGTCCATCCCATGGGCAACAGTTCTCCATGAACTGCTGCAATGTCACTCACTCTTCCATGGGGTGCAGTCCTTCAGCCACTGCCTGCTCCAGTATGGCCTTCTCTCTCCATGGGTTCACAGCTTCTTCTCAGGCATCTATGTGCTCCAGTGTGGGTGTCCTCCAGGGGTTGCTGGTGGATCTCTGCATCCCCAGGGCCCTCCATGGGGCTGCAGGGTCACACCTGCCTGACCATGTCTGCACCATGGGCTGCAGGAGAACCTCAGCTCTGGCCCCTGGAGGACCTCCTGTCCTTCCTTCTGTGCTGACTTGGGTGTCTGCAAGGGCTGTTCCTCTCACATGTTCTTACTCTGCCTTTCTCTGGTGGCAATTACAACTGCACAAACATTGGGTGTTTGTTTTTTTTTTCTTCTTCTTACATCTGTTATCACAGAGGCATTATCACCATTTCTAATTGGCCCAGCCTTAGCCAGTGGCACATATATCTTTGAAGCCACCAGAGACTGGCTCTGCTGGACACTGAGGAAGTTTCTCACAGGCTCTCACAGAAGCCACCCTGTAGCCCGCCCCCCACCAAAGCTTGGCTATGCAAACCAAATACACTGATACTATATGGTAATTGATTTAGTGCCAGAGTCTACATTGAATTTTCTGGATTTTTAAGAGCATGTCTTGAAGCAGATTTCTTGTTTAACTTCAGTCTTGGACAGCATGTTAAGCTAGCCAGTCTGAGTTGCAGTAATGCAAGGGTGGGAAAACTGAGTGGCAGTGAAATCAGTAAGCCAGTTTTCTTACCAAAAAAACAGTTAAATATATTATGATTATTTGTACTCAGTGAATATATTTGTTGAAAAATTGAGCCATGCTCTGCGCAAGGTTTCTGTGGGCTTTGGTTGAATTCTGTTATAACCACAGCATGAAGTACTTTAAGTTTGCCATGCCTTTTCTCTTGACAGACTGTTCTCATGTGTCTGAAACGGAAAGAATACTGGATTAAACGGATAATTTATTGTAATTGGTCTAACAATTTAATACAATGGTTATTTATAAAGTAAACATTTTTAACGGTTTCTCCCCAGCACCAGTTATGGCTGAATTGCTTGGCTGTCACAGTTGAGCACTCTGAAGTACCTGGTGTTCAGGACAGGATTGGATTTACGTGTGTTTGATATCATCCATAGTTGGCTTGTGGAGAAAGGTGACAACAATATTTATAATTTGCCTCTAACCATAAATTCCTTTCTGTCATGTGATTGCTAGAAACAAATGCAAGAGTGCTCCTCATGTTTCCATTAGTAAAGAAAGAGGATGCCCCCTACTTCTTGTTTTGTCAGCACCTTTATCAGCATAGAGTGCTGAAGCAAATATTGTAATATGAATACAGGATGCATGAAAATGGTCAGCGTGAAGGCAGTGACACTGAATTGGGAAATGCTGATGTTGGAGGATGATATTTCTAGAAAATGTGAACTTAAAAGAGACTTGCAGAGGGAATATTTTCCAAACATGAAACTGGTGGTGGTTTCAGATATTCAGAGATACAGGACAGAAGTGCAACCAGGGAAACAAGTGGGCAGCAAAATGAGAATGAAGTAGATCAGTTGAACTCTAATGGAGGCAGGCTTGTCTATGTTGCATCTTGCAGTGAAGGGTGAGTGTAGTGGTTAAAAATTCCTGTGAAATGGCAGTGAACAGGATGTACTTGTAGAAGTGGAAATAAGGGTGAAATTGTTTTTCTGGACTGTTAAGGTGAAGATAAATGAGAAGATGATAGTGGGGAGATCTGAGGAGAGCAATGCATTACCATCATGAGGGAAGAACTGGCTCTGTCAACCTGCAGCTGGCTTGGCTGGAGGAGATGCAGAATGGCTGCCAGAGGAAGGGAGCTGATTATCAAGGTGTGCTGCAGCCTGAAATAAGGAAAAACTACTACTAATAAAGGTGAATACAGTGTGAAGATTGTGCAGGGGTATTAAGAAAATTCCTGTGGTAAAGTGAGACACTGAGTTGGTATGAGAAAAACACCATCAAATGTGCTGGGATTTTTAAAAGGTATTTTCTAGGGGAAATGAGGCAAGAGAAGGGCTGATGAGTGCTTGATTGTGGGGCAAAAATCAGTATTAGTATAAGAATAATTCTCTGAAAAGTTTTACATAAGTAGGAGGTACTGCATGCAAAGTGGATGTGCTGGATAATTTTTGTGGGTTAATGGTGCTGCCATTGGTACTATGACATTCCATGATTCTGGTGTGGAAACAGTTGATTCATCAGAGTGGGATTTGCATACTAATTATAATATGGATAATTATTGTATTTAAAAGGAGTATGCTGACATGTTGGTACCTTTTATCCTTCCCATATACCTTAGAAATACTTATTATTTATAAATTTTTTTTTCAATAATAAATGTTGCAAAGCTGAACTTCCTCATATATCGGTGGCTTGGACTTAAAGTGGAGATGGTGATAAAAAATAATTTAAGCATCTGTTGTTTATTCATATTTACCTCTTAACCATAATGGTTAACCACAGCACAGTTTCTTGAGATAACACTTTATGGCACGGAAGCACCTGGTTTGTATGTAGAGATTGCAAAATCATATTGTTGTGCATAGCATCTCTGCTATAAATTAGACCCAAGGATAGTGGGATGTGGCCACCTAATGCTTCCTGATCTGTATGTGACATATGGTGCTCTGTTAGCCTTTTCTCTTTTTTTATCACTCTGCTTCCTGAAAATCTTACCCCAAAAAACTTTATTAATCTTTCTTTATTGACAAAAATCCATATTTCTGTTTCACCTTGTTTTCTGCAGGCAGCATCATTAAAAATCAAATGAGAATGGCCTTTAGCAATCTGACATCAAAGGCTATACTACTGTATGATGAATGGATTAAAGATGCCGGTGAGTCATTTAAATCTAAAACTTACTAACTCCCAATAATTTTGAATAGCAATATGTAGCTATGCTGGTGTGCTGTTTATCAACTTAGAAGCAGCTTTGTGAATATTTGTAAGACTTGCTAGGTAACCTATTAACATGACGGTTTAGGTTCTGCATTTTAAATTAGAAAGTAAACAAAACTCAGGTAGTTTATGGAATTAAAGTCAGTAAATAAAGTGCAGACAGTGATTCTCCTGTTAGTATCTCTGGTTGCCTGAATATATAGTTTGAGTTTTTCCTATGGTGCTAAATGTATAGTTTTAACTCTCTTTCATTACCAAACAATTGCATTTTATCAGTTAATTAATGCACATTGCATTACTGCATTTTGCTTTTGCAAAATGAAAAAAAAAAATCCAAGCCCTGATAAGTTTCAGTATTTTGAAATTAATCCTCAGAGTAATTAACTCTGTAACAGTGGTAATTTGAAAAGAGATGTTTTTCTCTTGTTGCAGTTAGTAAGGGATATTAATCCCAATTCGATATTATGTTGCAACTCCCTTATTCTGTTTGCTTACCAAAAGCTGATAGAGAAGACCTCAATTTTGGGGTGAAGACCCATCAGTCTCAGTGTTTCTCACTGTGGTAGACAGATAGTGACAGGGATTAGCTAATTCCTGGAAAAAAATTGAGAAGTGGTCAAGGTTTGATAGATAAGACTACTGATTTATCTTTTCTAGCATAGCTGAGCACCACTTTTCTTGTTCCATAAAAGCAGAGCCTGTAAGTGAGCAGGGAGTTTAATTAGTATGACAGACAGGGTGAAGTAGATTCAGATGGAGCGAGCACTTCTGCTGCAGTGTCCATGCCTCCAGACCCTGAGTTGTCTCCATGCCCAACAGTGTTTGTATTTGGCATTTTGTATCATAGTCTTAGTGGTGGAACATGGTTTTCTCAGGATCGGGCTGGGAAGAACAGCGGAAAAGGTTTGGTAGGAGCAGGGCAAGGGTAGATATAATAAAAACAATCAGTTGTGAAGAGATGGTGGTTCTCCTGCAGCACACTTGAGCAGATTCCTCATGCTGTGGGTCACAGACCTCCTTGGTCTGTGGGCAGCAGCACTGGCACATCACAAGCTTTGAGCAGCATTATAAAGTGCTCTCCTCCTCAATCTGTTTTACACTTCCAGTGGCTGTTAACCACATCAGAAGGTCTCATGGGTGAAAGGTTGCTTGAATGCTGTGGGTTGAAAATTCGCTGACTTGAAACATTTGGCTATGAATTAAACACTTGACAAAAATAACAGTAGTATAATTTTACCCTTAAAATACAGCAGGAAACCATGAAAGCAGCAGTTTACTGAGTCAGTAGTTAAGTTTGGGATCATTCTGAACCAAATCTTCCAAAAGTCAGTGTAAAAAAATAATTAAAGAAAATAAAAATTACATGAGGTTTGTGTCAGTTCACCTGCTTATGGAGAAATATGTCAGTCTTTGGTGATCTGGGACTCTGTAATGAACCACAAAAGGGTGCAGTGAAATCATGGTGATGCTCAGATGAAATACCTGCCAGCCTCATCTGCAGGGAGAGGGAGTGGGGTGTGCTTACAACGAGGTGCCTCTGCAACACAGCTCTCTGGAATAACTGTGAAATAACTTGCAACATTTGCTTGTTGTATTATAACTTCCTTGTCATATGAAAGTGTGTGCTTTGTTGTGCTGTAAAGACAGAAAATCATGTCACTCGTGAGTCTGTGTCTCCTTTTCATGATATGTGAAGAAAGAAGCGCTGAATTCTACATGGGTTAAATCATGTTATCTAGTCTGTATAGATTTGAGGTGAATGGACTCTCAAACATGATTAGTGACAGAAAAACCTAGACCATCAGGAATTAAATACTTTTCTGTAGCTGCTTTAGTAAGTACTATAGACATGTGATTTTTTTTTTCTCCCTCTACCCTCTCTAGATCCAAGATTGGAAGGCTGGCCACTCATGTCTTCACCTTTTCCAACAACTTTTATCATTGGAACCTATGTTTATTTTGTCACTTCATTGGGACCCAAACTCATGGAAAATAAAAAACCTTTTGAACTCAGGCAGATCATGACGTTTTATAATTTTAGTGTGGTAGCCCTCTCTTTATATATGACTTATGAAGTAAGTACTATGTTTGTAATGTATTCATATATTTCATGTCTTCAACAACTAACTTTGAATAAATTTATTAATATAATTCCTATGCTGCAATTCTCAAAAAGAATATTATTGTCATGGCAGTAATTATCATCCTCCAAGCTGTACGCGAAACTTGTAATTCTTGGACAAAGAGAATAAGTCATATCCAGAAAGAGAGAACATGAAACATTTTGTGTTATTATATATAATTTAAAAAGTTTAAAGCTTTCATCATTTAAATTCTTTGTACTGTAGCAGGTAAAGCAGACAATATGCTTTTCTTAGTATTTTGTAATTGTTTCTGTCCTACTACGTGATAATGTGACAGCCTGCCCTTAAGGGGAAGGAGCAACAACTGATGTTTCAAACACTGTATAGAGCATGTCTACTATGAAATAATCTTCAGTTAGATCTGCCTTTTAAACGACAGAAATCAATGACAGAGGTTAACAAAATCTAATTCAAGGCATTTTTGTCCTTTAAATGAACAAACAAAACCCCTCTAAACAAAAAACCTCCAACCTCTGCCCCCTGCTTTCCCCCCTAAGCCCAAATTATTAGTATCTTTAACATTGATTTTCCCCACAGCCCCAAAATAGCAAATTCTCCTTTTTTTCAAAAGCAATGTTGAGATTTTGCTGCTGTTGGGCTTTACTTGTTTGTTGGGATTTGGTGGGCTTTGGTGGGTTTTTTTGAAGTGTAGCTATTTGTTGATGGTATTGTGTGAATGACAGCCTTACACATTTGCTTGGGGAAGCATCACTGTGCACAGTACTCGCGCTGTGTGTGACTCCCAGGCTGTGTGACTATTTCAGCAAACTAGTAATAAAAAGCTGACAGACTATTGTGCTAAATTGCAGGATATGTTCCTGTTAGCTTAATTTGCATGAATTTTATCATGAGTTACAGTGAACTACCTGACATTTCTTCTAAGCTCTCTAAAGGAACTGCAGCAGCAGCTACTTTGTGTCATGACTGTTGTATGGAAAGTGGTGGGCAAGATGAACACTTTTGCTATTTAGACTTTTTTTTTTAATTGCTGAATTTCCTTTTGGAATTTGGTTCCAAGTTTGGTTTTGGTTATAAACCTCATAAAAAACCAAAAAAAAAAAAAAAAAAAAAGCCCACAAAGAAACAACAGAAGAAAAAATTAAACTTCTGTTAGTGTCTGACACTGGCACAGTATTCAATAAGTCTGCTGTCAAAAGTTCCATGTTACAATTTCATGAAAGAGTCCATGGACAGAGTGTAACCAATTGAATTTCTACTATTGTCTGGTGGTCAGCAAGAAGCTGATTCTTTCCCTTTTTGAAACCAAGTCATTTGGTGTGTATTTTAATGCTGGTGTTCTGAAGTAACCTGTTTTTTTAAGCAATCAGTTCTTTCAGGAAGTTAAAAGGACTAAAGCCTGCTTCAGTTAGGAGAGGTGAAGCTCTTACCATGCATGGTGATAATGAGAAGCATCCTGAGGATATAAAATACAGATGTCATACTGGCAGTAGAATAAGCCAACTACAATACTAATATTGTTGCTCTTGTCCAAACTTCAATATATTCCAAGAGAAAAGATTATATTATCTTTGGCACATATAGTCCTTTGGTCACGTGCTCTCAGTTGTAGCTTCTCATCACTCATATGAGTGGAAAACTAATTGAATCATGAAGTTTAACTAAGCAGAATTTTAGAGACTATGGTATTAAATATACATCATGCATATTGATTTGTTCCTTGTCTTTAATGATAATTAGAAATGGTTGTGCTGGTTTTATTAGAGTATTAAGATGCTGTGTTGTATTCTTTTTAGTATTAGATAGTTAGCTGTGATAGCAATTTTCAAAATAATTGTATTTGGTTTTGCAGTCTTACTTGCACAGTAAGTTGTTTTTTAACACTGGTTTTGAGATGCATCTCTTTCTTCTCTTCAGTTACTAAAGCTGAAATAATGGGTGTAGGAAGAAAATTCTTGTCTATGGGTGTGGTCCTGGAATTAGAAATTCATAAATCTGCAACAGCAAAGGATTTTTGTGGTAGCTATCCCAGACACAGGTAGATGATTGACAAAGTTGCTGATTTAAGGTGTTTTTAATATTGTTGTCCCCCTCCTGCTTAGTGCTGCAAAAGTAATCCAAAATTAATGAACTTTTCAAAAGATGTAAAGTTAATCTTTGCCCTTTTTTTCCTCCAGTTTCTTATGTCAGGCTGGGCCACAGGATACTCATTCCGGTGTGATATCGTTGACTACTCAAGGTCACCAACAGCTCTAAGAGTAAGTTGCCAAAGACAAAGGTGAATTGTTATCATAGAACAATAGAATGGTTTGGGTTGGAAGTGACCTTGGAGATCATCTAGTTCCAACGGCCCTGATATAAGCAAGGACAACTTCCACTAGACCAGATTGTTCAAAGTAGTATGTTACACATTTACTTTATTTTGAGAAATGCTTTTTGAACAGCCTGCTTTTTGAATGCACTGTTGTAGAGTGCAATGCACTAAATGGAAATACCTTCTTGCATAATGTAGAGCACGTGTTAGCCAACCAACCCATCCCTCCAGTTGAGAGAAAGAAAGAGGCAAGGAATTCACTGGCTTGTTTTTGTTGGTTTTAAAAGTTTAAAAATTAAAAGTTAAAACTTAAAAGTTAAGTTTAAAAATTTTGTGTTTTTAAAGAAAAACCAATCAAACTATACATTTAAATATTTCTGTTAACCTTGGAACATCACTTGGCCCAATACTTTCCTTTATAGAGATACTCATTTGTCCTGCTATGACTTTTATGGTTTGACAATTTGATTTTTATTCTTGCAGATGGTGCGAACTTGTTGGCTTTACTTCTTTTCCAAGTTCATTGAATTACTAGACACTGTAAGTATTTGTAGCCTAATAAAAGAAGTGGCTCTGTTTCCTTTTCACAGCAGAACTGGTGCTGTTCAGGGCTGAGGATATAAGTTGATTTCTATTTAGTCTTCCAGTCTTCAATTACTAGAATACCATCATGATGTTTACCTGTATTATCTCTTTGTATCTCCTTGTCTTTTTACACTGTTCTTCCTTCATTATCAGGAAAAATGTTAATGAGGGAACAACACACCTTTAAATTTTCAGGAAGTCTGGATATCTTGTCTGTTTAACAGCTGAGTACACTAATCTGTTATGCTATGGCAATGTTTGTCTCAACATTGCAGATAAAAACCAGTTGATCCTGCTGAATATTTTTTCACATCATCTTCAGATTTTATCTTCCCCATTCATATCATCAGCTCTGAATGCAGGACAAAATTGCCATACCTACTTGCTCTAAATTCCTGAGATTATCTTGAGTGTTGTGACTATAGGGATGTTTGATGTCAGGCTGGCACTCTAACCTGTTTAAAGTGAAGTCTGAGCAGCAATGCATTGAAGCAGAATGCAGACCTCACTCACCAGCAGCCATTTTCCCAAGACTGACTGAGGTATTTTCAAACCAGCTTCTGAGTGTTGGAATTAGCTGTAGTTTTTGCCTTATTGTTTGGGGCACAATAGTGATGGTTCAGGAGCTGACTCATGAGCAGTGAGGATGTTCTACATCATCTGAGCAAAGCTGGCTGACTTTTCATCTGCAAATGTTCATGATTCAACACTGGGAGATCTTACTGACTAAACCAAATGGAATGGTAATGGAGGTGTCAGGAGTGATAAAACTGGAAAATCCTGACAAGTATATTCCTCTATTTGCCTTTATTCCCATTCCCCACAGGTTATAGTGCTCCTTTTTAATTAGTCCCGAGCCTGATTTTTAAAAAAATTTGTTTGAATACAGACAACTAGGTACCTGTTTCTCATCAGCTTTTTTTGTTTTACTGCCAAAGTAATTTCTTAGCTGTATTTAAATCAGCTGATTCCAAATGTTTTCTCTCGCACACCAGACTTCTTTTCTTCTGTGTTTGCTTGCTTGCCATCTGATACTATCCTTTCCATGACCTGACTTCTTACGGGTTTTTTTGCTGTGTTCCCTTAACATTTCCCTTGATGCCTGTACTTTAAAATGAGGCCTGTCAATAAAATTTAAGAATTCCTACATATATTCTGTACAATTTAAATGTTTTCCAATGGTAGCTAAGTTAGAGTTCATAATAGAGTGCTATTTCTCTAACATAGTATTTTCTACTGTTAGTCCTTCAGGTAATTTTCTCAAATGGCTTTTCATTAATAGTTCAGGGGACTTAAAATCTGATACTTCTCAATCCAAGCAAGTCCATCTTGCACATGCGTAGGTGATGGCTCAGCCTTTGACATTTGGTTTCAAACCTTGCCTTGGCTTTTGAGATCTCACAAGTGGATTTTACTTATTGGTTTTAATTTTTTTTTTGAAAACTGGTTTGCATAGCCAGACAGTCACTCAGGTTTCCTTCTTCTCCCAACACTGTAGCTGTGAAGAACTTTTAAATGTAGTGAGCAACCAGCACTGATGTATACATTTTTCTTTAAATATGTTGGACTTGATTATCTTCTGTAACATTCTGTTCATTAAAAATCTGTTTCAGATATTTTTTGTGCTGCGTAAGAAAAACAACCAAGTTACATTCCTGCATGTCTTTCATCATTCTATCATGCCATGGACCTGGTGGTTTGGAGTCAAATTTGCTGCAGGTATGGAGAGAGAGTGGAGTTGAGGTTGAACATATCTTCTGGTAGTGAAAGTTACCTATGGAAGACACACAAAAAAAAGAATTAAACACCTTGGAAACATCAGTGTTTTTAAATTTAGACTTCTGCAATATTTTTTGGAACAACTGAGATCACCATAATTATTTAAATGGGTGGGGATTACTCATTTTTCCTATTTGACAGCATTTTGTTCAGTGTTGATTTCTTATGGGAAGAAGAGGTGCAGAGAAGAGAGTTGAGTACAAGCAAAAAACATTATTAGATGAAAAAGAGAAGTCACTGAAAAATGCTAGGGGAGATACATGAAACAAATAACTGTTGAAACTGCTTCAGAACCATTTTGCCCCCTATGATGTTAGAACTGTGTTGGAGAGGAGGACTATGTTCATTTTTTTTTCCTATTTGAGAAATTATTCAGTCTTTGTTGCAGTTTCTTTAACTGGCTTTAGGTAGCATATGTGGGATTTATTTACACCTGATACTTTAGTTTTCACAAAACTATAGAAATATTTTTCTGGACCTTTTTTATTAAAGAAACATATTTGAATTGTTTTGAATTTTAATTCTTTGGCCACTCTCAGCTTACCTTCACTTGTTCCTTTCCTGCTCGGTGTGTCTGCATGCATTTTCCTATGCCACATTATCAGTGGCATATCAACTTGCCATGAAAATAGTCTGAAAAGCACAGAGTGGAGAAATGCACAGGCATTTATTAATCCATTTCTGGGACAGCTTAGGCTTTTTTAGGAGTTTCTACTGAGAAATAGTGGGGTTTCATACATGTTTACCTAAAAATATGTTTTGTGTTTTTTCTTTTTTTGTACCAGAAAATTAGTGATGAATTGGTGAAGCAGTTATTCTATTGTTTTTCAGTCTGATCTGTTAGTGTCTATTTTTTGTCTGTTTTTTTTTTCTGGAGTGGTCCAGAAAGCACTCCAGAAAATTGGTACATCTTTTGAACCTTTCCAGTGTGCAGCTTTTCCTTCTTGGCTATACCTCTGTTGTATCTGTTGCATTTCTGTTATTAGGAAAGTGGTGGATTGATTATGTATTTCTCAAATCTTGCTAAGTGAGTGGTATTAAGTTAATAATAAAACTGTGAATAGTTGTCTCAGCATACACCCCAGTGTGTTTATAGGTCTGTAAAGAGAAACCTGCAGCAAATAACAGTCCTTCCTCTTCAACCTTGAAAATTTTCCACTTATAGGTGATTAACTTTCTCCTTTATATCTGGACGTTGGATCAGTATACCAGCTAAGGGCTTCTGGTTTTGCATCAGATTCAAATTTCCCATGTGATAATTTGACAAATACTTTCAGCAAAGTGTATAAGAATTATTTTGCCCTCTGCTAGTAATAGTGCCTCATATTTATGCAGAGCTGTGTGTATTCCAAGAACTCTATTGCTTATCTTTACATTTATCTTTCCAAATACTGTTGTTTGATAAGTTTAATTTTTTTTCCAAGAATTTCAGTCCTGCTGATGTTTACATTGTATTCAGTTTCATCAGTGCTCGTCCTTCTAAACAGCAGCATCTGTAAAGTTTTCAGTATGTTTGTAAAAAACCCAACAGTTATGGATGGAGATGCTGTTTTTTCTCTGATCTGATATAAACAGAGAATTATAAAATGATGCTTAGTGTTGCTTTTTGGAGCATATTTTTGTACTGTTGTGTAGGTTCCTTTTTTCTCTGCTTTAGCTATTTATTTTTTCTTCTGCATATTCACTGCACAAGCCAAAAAAAGTACGCATATTTGAACTGTAAGAACATTCAAATTATTTTTAAAAATACAAATAGCTAAGTTTCAAAGAAAGTTTGCAATCACAGCTGGAGGAGTTATGCCTTCTCAAGCTGGAAGATTAGTGTGAGCTACTAAAAACACAAGAAGTTTTATTTTTAATTTGAATGATTCTAAATGGGAAAATGGCACTCTTTTTCTCACTAAATGTCTCCTTCTATGTCATCTTATTTTCGTTTTGATGATCATTGTTTTCATGTCCATGTTTCTTTTAAAAATACTTTGCTGTCTGCTGCTTCTTGGATCACTTTTACCTTTTTGTATTCATTAAAATAAAGCTACTTTGAGCAGGATCATGTAGCTCCATGGTTAATCCAATGAAAAAGGGAGTGTTTCCTTACCTGTTCTTTGAAATGCTCATGTACTAACAGTTCGTCATAAATTTACCCCAGAATGGGCTCTACTTAAGTTTCCCTTTCACTGTAAGTATGTTTTGAGATTTACAGTGGATCTGTGAGACACTTGTCCATGATTATGAAAACTTACTGTCTGAAACTGTATTTCATTCCCTGTGAATCTGCAAATCTGGATTGAGAAGAGACTTACTACTTATCCTCTACAACTTTTTGAAGTTCATCATGATGTCTAGAAAGGAGGCAAAAACCAGGAGCAGTGCTTTCTACCAACTTTTCTGTGTCTCTATCAAATAAATGTTTTAATAAAAAATTATAAAAAAATGAAGTCAAAGAACAAAAAATTCCACTAAAATGTTTTTACAGGTAATTAGATCAGCTGGGTTTTACTGCTGTTTTGGGATTGCTTAGATAAACCTTTTCTGAGACAAAAAAGTGATGTGATCCATCAGAACTGTTATCAACCCAATTCAAGTAAAATACCTTGAGGGTTAGTCAAAGTCTAGGTTTTGTGGTACATGTTTTTCATATCCTGGCTCAAAACAATCTGCTAGGACCTCCATGGCTTTTTAACTACCTCCTGTAATACTACTACTATGTTTTGTTTTTCTACAGGTGGTTTAGGAACATTTCATGCTTTGCTGAACTGTATTGTGCATGTTGTCATGTACACTTACTATGGAATCTGTTCTTTGGGACCAGCTTATCATAAATATTTGTGGTGGAAAAAGTACATGACAACTATACAACTTGTGAGTAACTGTCTTTGATACAAGCACCTCTCAAAAACCTGCTTGCAGCTAACATGGATTAAAAGCAATACATTTGTCCTTTCAGTTATGCCCACGTGTGGAGCTTACAGTTGGTATAATATATGTGTTTAGAAAATTTACTTCTCTTTAATGCTCTCTCCAGAGCATTAAAACCCACTCTTGCACTGTGGGTATATTAAGTGTATATTAAGGGTTTTATCTACTTTATGTCACTTTCAGAAGGTTGCTCTTCTGAGTGCTTTTGCATGCCCACCTCATTTAATAGGTGGATTTTCAATATTCAGTTTCTGCCTAAACAATTGGCTTAGAATGAGCAAAGATGCTGATAGAGGAGGTAAAGGAGTGCCCTGTCTGCTTGCACCAGGGCTGGTTTTGGTAGAATAGCTAATGTAACCATGTGCAACTCCGAACAGTGTAGCCTGAATATTTATAATTTGGTCTTTTTGACCTAGAGGCACTACCAGTGTACTATTAACTTGGGAGTTCATGTGGAGTGTATTTTTGTCACATACTAGTGTGCAGGGGAGGTGGGAATTATTGTTCCCTAACCCTGTAATGGTTACATTTTTTTTTTTCCTGGCTAATTTTTCTAAAGGAGCCTCCCATTTGTCACTGTACAAACACTGTCTGCCTCCTTCCTTTTTATCTGAACTGGCCAGGGTAGAATCCTATTCTCCTACTATGAGTTTCTTAGTTTGTCCCAGAACTTGTCTTCTTTTATTACGTAAACCTGGTTTATTTTGGGGAGATGGGCTATAAAGGTGCATCTCTGTCATATTAAGGACTTGTACTATTGCTCCTTGCTTTCCACCCACTCCACCCCTACTATCTGTTTTTCAGCAAACAAGCTATGCTGAAATTTTTTAAACTTCTGTAGTAAGGTTGTAATTTATTTTAAAAATACTTATTTTCTTCACCTTTTTCCTCCAGGTCCAATTTATTATGATTACAGTCCACATAGGACAAATCTACATCATGGATGATTGTCCATACCAGTATCCAATTTTCATGTTTATTATCTGGCTTTATGGCTCCATGTTTTTAGTCTTGTTTCTCCACTTCTGGTACCACGCTTACACGAAGGGACAAAGACTGCCAAAAATGGCAAGAAATGGCATCAGCAAAGATCAGTGAAACAAATTAGTGTCTCTAAAACCCAAGAAATGTATCTGTCAAAGGGGAAACTTGCACTACTTGACAATCAAGACATTTAGGTGCGCACACTACATGGTGTATATTTTGTATGTTTTCTTCCAAAACAGAATTTGTATTTTTACCGTAAGTTATTTGGGATTCAGAACATGGGAGTGGGGAAGAACTGTGGATCTCTGATTAAAAAACAAAAAGAGGTCTCTATCTAGAAAATGCACAAAAATAAAGATAATTGGAAAAACTAAAATGTGTATGACAAGTACTGAGTACTTTGAACACACTTTGAGGGGGATAAAAAATACTTCACTTTAAATGTTGTAAGTTGCTAAGACTGTCAGCTGCATTTTATTATAAGAATGATTCTTCAGTAAGTACTGTTTTTAGAATCTAAGGCATATTAATATAGTTAATACATAAATATTGTTACATCTGTTTATAAACTGTATTACTTTAAAGGAAGGATTGTATGTTAATCTGTCAAGACAGCGTTTCATTTGAAGATCACAGATTTTTGGATATACTGTCTTTTACTAGGAGAACTGAATTCATTTCATGTTCTACTCAGTTGAACATTATCGTAAATGTTGGAAAGCTACTAATATGGGGATTATCTGAATTGTCTTGTAGCATACTGATCAAAACATCTTACTGATTTGTTCACTGTAGTAGCCAAATATACTTATTATTCAATGTGTCTATGGATATACTTTAAATTGGTAGCCTGTGTTGTTTGTGAAGTGGGGCTAGGAGGATTATGGAATCTTTTAATTCAATAGCCAAAATCTTAGTAGTCAAACAAAATGTAAAAAAAAAATTGATTTAGTGATTTAAATCTGAAATGTTGCCTACCATGATTGTACTGTGCTCTACGTTCTTCCATTTCCATTATCTATTGAAATACATGTCTAGAAAGAGTTTGTGTCATTGTGGTTTTTTTTTTTTTTTATTATTACAGCTTCTTTTTATCAGCTCAAGGTTAAAGTTACTCCAGTTACCATGTCTGGAACAAGGCAAAAAAATATGTGATGTTCTCTGAGCTTCTGAAAGTGGGGCAGGCAGTGGTGACTGGGCATTGCTCCACTCTGTGTAGAATTACCCAGTATGTTGTTTTCCAAGGTTAGGCAGATTGTTAGGGTCACTCACATTTGTGTAGAAATCAAAGGAACTTGCTATTTGTAAGTTTTGCTTGTACTGCATGAGTTTATTAAGGAATTGGTGCATGCAGCAGACCTGGAAATGAGTAATTAAATGTGTTTAGATTAAAGTTACCATTAAAGATACTGTTTTCTACAACACTAGAAAAAAGAAACTTGCAGTATTTACTTTTTACTTGATCTGATCTGTGGGATTTTCAAATACTCAAGACTTTGAGGCAGATTTTAATAGCCTCCCTGTTGCACAATTCCAAGAGAGTAAGCTTTGTTACCTGAACACTTTCATTTTACTGACATTTATGGTGCATTGTAAATACTAAAGAAATGTAAACTTTAGGTTGAACATGAGTTGCAAATTTTTCTTTTGAGATTGCATCAGGTTTTTTAAAGCAAATAGAAATAATTTATATTTTTTCTAATTACTATTTAATCCCTGTAGCTGTCAGCTGTCATGGCAGCTTGAAAGTAGATCTCAGAAAGTATTGGGATCACTTGAAATTTAAATTGTAACCCCTGAATTTCAGATGCTTGATCTTTGAATCATCAGTGTTCAGTTCCCAGCAGTATATGTGGAGAGGTGCTCTATCACATGATCCTAAACAGCTGTGATGTTGATCAGGGACCATACATCTTTTTGGTGGGAAATGCAGTCCACCACTGATTCAATGTCTCAAGTCCAGCTAGCTCTGGCCTGTATGTAAGTCCCTGGCCTCCAGTGTTAGGGGGGGCTTTAAGGACAGAGACCTATTGCTGTTTTTTCAAATAGCAGGAAAGGATTTTCCAATTTTATATATGTTTTTAATGCATATATATAATATTATTTATTACATAAGTACTGATGAATGAAGTGGGACAATTTGGTTCTTTTAGGCCTTCTTGAGCCTGCGCATTCAAATGTGTTTGGGAAATGCAAGCCTTATGAGGGAAAGGCTACAGCCTTATATACAGACTATAGCTAGTCTGTAGTGAACACTGGATAATAGTACCCTCTGCTTCTTGTGCAAGGAAGCAGGCATTACTCTGTAGCCCTGCAGATGATTTCTGTGCTGGTAGGGAAAGTCCTAGTTCCGGTCTCTGATTTTGCAATCATACTTCCTTCCCTGCCCATAAATATAGATGGAGAAATGCATCCTGCAGCTGGGTGTGAAGGGACAGCTACTTGTTTGCTGGTTTGGGAGCTAGATCTGCAACTGATTTTTCAAACTCACTTGGGCTTAAGTAGGAGCTGAGACTATGCACAGTCAAAACTAAGGAGTGCTGCATGTGGACAGGGACTGACAGAAAGAAGCCAGGAATATTTCCTGCAGTTGTACACTAGCCAAAGGGTTCCAGAGTCAGTTGTTTGAGATTAAGAAACTAATAAGCAGGGGCAGAAACTGGAGATGTTAATCATTCTGTGGGCTGTCAGCAAGTGCCGTGTCAGATTCCCACTGCATAATATCTTGCACAGTGGTTTAGTCTTCGGGGAGTTTTAAAGCATTTGGAGAGAGAGAATGCAGTGTTTCACAGTGAGCTGTATGGATGCAATCTAAGAGGATGCATATAGTGTAACTGTGCCAATGACATCAGCTCAAAACAAATCCTGTCCTCCTACACACAATGTGAGAATCACACAATCTTTATCTGAACCTAAAATCTCTGCATCATCTCACATACTTAAATGTATACTTTTGAGTGAGTCTGGAAAGAAGAGTCCAACAGTCAGCTAAGTCATCCATGTTATGGTGAATGTTTACTGATAGTGAGGGGAATGAGGCTAAAATTTTGTTTTCCTTAGACCTGGTGGGAAAGCAACACTGGTGTTACCAGCCGCTCCTCCCCTGTGAGAGTCCTAAAAATTGACAGAGATAGCTCATCTGTAATAGGTATCACAGGAGTTTCAGTTACATCCCTGTCCATGCAGGATAGGGGATTTGGTATCTAAATCTCCTACCTTTAAATGGATGTTTCCTATTTACTTTCCAAATCACCCTTTCTTTAAAATACTCATAAAAAGCTAATATACAACAACTCAATGAGTTCTGTGGCACCAGCATCAACCCATCTTCTGTAGGAATAAGATCAAATGTACTTGCAAGTAATTATCATCCCACACACTGCCTGAATCAAAACAAAATTCTTTAACAAAAAAACTGATTTAAAACAACTTAAAAACATTGAAAATTGACGGTTTGGAGGGTTTTTTATGGTTTTTGTTTTGTTTTGTTTTGTTTTGTTTTGTTTGTTTAATTAATGCCAAGGCTGTGTTCTCTTTATTGGGGCAGCAATTCACTGGCCAGTGTTTTACTGACATGGGTTAACTTCTTGCCACACACAGAATCGCCAAATAGGCCAGGTTGGAGGAGACTACAGCAGATCACCTGGTCCAGCCTACTTGCTCGAGCAGGGCCATCCCAGAACACAGGGCACAAGACTGAGTGCAGATGGTTCTGGAACCTCTCCATGAGGGAGGCTCTAGAACGTCTCTGGGAAATCTGTTCCAGTGCGCAGTACCCACACAGCAAACAACTTCCTCCTCATGTTCATGGGGAACTTCCAGTGCAGCAGTTTTCTGGCCGTTGTCTCTTGTCCTACTGCTGGGCACCACCGCCCCACAGGACGCTCGCGCACACCACCGCTGCGGCCCGCGGCGGGGCCACCCGCAGCGCCTCCGGCCCGCGCCCCAGCGTACCCGTCCGGCCCCCGCCCCGCCAATCAAGCACGGCGCGGGCCCATCACGTGCCGCGCGCCGCCACCCAATGGGCGAAGGCGGCGGCGCCCGGCCGGATTCAAACGCGGCGCGGAGCCGGCGCGGCCGCGGCCATGGAGCCGCGGCTGGTGGGGCCCGGCCCGTACCGCGCCACCCGCCTGGTGAGTGCCCCCGCCGCCCTCCCGCGCCGCTGTCCGCGCCGCTGTCCGCGCCGCTGTCCGCGCCGCTGTCCGCGCCGGCCACTCGCTCTCAGGCCTGCTGGTGCCGGCCGGTGCTCCCAGGCCGCGTCTCTGCGGAGTGGGGGCGCCCGGGGCTAGCGCGGGGCAGAGCCCGGCCGGGCGGAGCGGCAGATTAAGCCTTTGTCCTGGTAAAACCTAAGGGAGACTCGCGCCGTATCCGTAGGTCTGCAGGTAGTATGGGACTCTAAATATTTCAGCCTCCTAAACCTGGTGTTTGTTTTTGGGTCTCGACAGTTAAACTCGACAGTTAGGATTTCGATGTTCTTGTGAACGCAGACGGTGAAAAAAGGGTGTAGTTCTGCTTACAGAACTGGCTGCGTTCTGGTCGCAGGAAAACCTGTGAGAAGAGCTCCCTTGACGGTTTGCTTTGCTCTTTCCCAGTGGAACGAGATAATCGAGCTCTTCCGTGCTGGAATGCCCTTACGGAAGCATCGCTGTCGTTTCAAGAGCTACGAGCGTTGCTTCAAAGCCTCGGAGGCAGTGGAATGTCTGCATGAGCTACTTGGCTCTAACCAAAACTTTGGCCCAGAAGTGACTCGCGATCAAACAGTTAAGCTGCTTAAAAAATTCCTGAAAAATCATGTAATCGAAGATATTAAAGGAAGGTGGGGCAAAGAGGATTTTGAAGACGATGGCCATTTATATCGGTAAGCCTGTATACGGTGATAAAAAACTGTTTTTTTGGAAACCGGGTATAATAACTCTTGCTCCTGTCTTACAAGTATTTTTTAAGAATGGCTCTGAAAAGGTGTTGATGTGTTTTGCTCTTTTCCTTTTAAAGACTCATTTTCTTAGTAACGGGTAGCTGTCATGACATAATGTTTGACTTCAGTTTTTTTGTCTGTTTTGGAATGTTTTTGAAGGTCACTTCTATTCAGTTACATTCTTTGAATATCAACAAAAGCTTTTGCAGCTTTCACATGGTATTGAGTTCTCATTGCTGATGGCAGACATCACGTTTGTTGGTGCTGGAAGAGTACATATTAAGACGCATAGGTGGAAGTGAAAATGCCATTGGTCATCCAGCTCCGATTGTCTTCCTTCACCCCAACCCTCTGATTATTTTGGTTTTTGTCTCCACTTCTTCTGAGAGAAGAGAAAGGCCTTCTGAATCTAAGATATTTATGATGTAAATAGATTATACTCCTTGGTTTGTAGATGGACAAGGGACAAAGCTTTATTTGCTTATCCTCAAGGATGGTTGCTTACTTATCCCTGTTGAGCATCTCAGCAGATGGCTTGTTAACAGAGGAGAAGAAATTTCTTTGTAATAAAAACTTAGCATTACTGGACTGGATTCTTTGACTTCTTGTGACCTCCGTTAAGGTTTGAATGGACAGAAGTTGCAGGTTCTGAATTTGTACCATCTTTTTTGGTGCAGAAGTATTATAAAGATAACATCCTGTTTGGTGCAGAAGTATTATAAAGATAACCATTACTTCAAGTCGAGATTTGTAATTTTTATCATGGTGAACCTTCTTTTGAGGAAATGGGAGTTCTTATCATGCAAAACAT
Organism: Vidua macroura; assembly: GCF_024509145.1. Lineage (NCBI taxonomy): Eukaryota > Metazoa > Chordata > Aves > Passeriformes > Viduidae > Vidua > Vidua macroura. Next base: position 31,333,500 of record NC_071611.1, read on the forward strand.
TAGGGAAAATAGGCTAGCAATAAGTTTAGGCTTCTGCTTTTTATAGCTATTATTATATACTCAAATTTTAGATATTCATTTAAAAGTAATGATTTCTTAAAATTCTTTTTGGGGATATAGATAGAACTAAAATCCCACTTGATATGTATTAAGTCAATTTTTCATTTTGCTCTATTGATCTTTTAAATATTTCTGGCCATTCTTTTAAAAGATTTAATATGGGGTTTGATAACTGCTGGAAATATTCTATATTTCTTTGGTTTGATTTTGCCGTGTTTGTGTGGCTGTGGGGTTTTTTGTATATTTTGCATTAACATAAGTATATATTCAAATTATTTTGTTATTTTATTTGTTTGTGTTTTCAGTCATGACTTTACTGACCTGCAGGCTGTGGAAGCTTGCTGGGTGAAATATTTCTGTTCTTCTAATTTTCTGCGTGCTCTGCCTACTGGTCTGCTATTGGACAACAGAACTCTTGTTATATATTTTATTGTGATGTTCTTTCTTCCTTCTCCCACTGAAAAAATAATTAAGTTAGTAACTGAACTTTTTCCAGTTAAATATGCATACCTTTCATGCATCTTGAACTGGAGCCAGCTTTTTCCTCACTGGGCTTGGTGCTTGGTGCATAAATAAGCTATATACATTACTCGTGGCTTTAAGTATTAAAACATGCTTCTCTCCTATTTAAGTAGCTAGACGTCGGTTTTCCAGCCTATTTTAGTCATGTATTCAATGTCCTGGCAGCTCCCTCTGGTGGACCATCCTAATGCTACATGTAAAAGACGGGTTTTTTTGTCCTCACAGTGCTGATGGAGGTAGTGGTACTAGTCAATTCTACTGACAGTGCTTGCTTTGGAAATACTTACATGCTTCATACCTTCTGTATAAATTTATGTGTTAACATGCTGTAATGGCACACTGTGGTACACAGTTGTGTCACTCTTCACATGTAAGTGTAGCTGTCTGCTCTTGTTTGCCCACAGAGTATGCAAAAGAAATATTGCCAAAAGTTGGATCGTGTGAGAGTATCTGGCAAGTATTAAATGTGAAGATGAGATCTAATATTACTTCTAAAAATAACAAAGACTTATTAGTATGTCCTGACTTACTGGCTCAGCTGAGTCCACAATAATGAATGAGAAGTTACAGTTTTCAAAGCTGTTGGGCTTTATAAGTTTTTTTTTTTTTTTTTTTTAATCTAAGACATTCTATTAAAAGCAAAAGGGTTACCACTCTTGCAGTGATAGCAATCTTTTAAGAATTCAGCAGTAATACTTGTTATATCATGGACATCACTGTTAGTTGACCTTGTTCTGTATCCTTTGTTCTGGACACAAACAGGTATCTCTAGTTCCTCTATTTATAAACTCCCCAAACAAGTGTTGCTGGCTATAACCAATTCTGATCTTAATGTGTCAGCCTTGGAGTGCTTCTCAGTCCTTCACTTTGAGTGACATTAATCCTTCTCCATCTAGATCTTGCTGAAATGCTGCCTGAGAAAGGGGAATGTACCTACTTTTTCTGCCCATAAGAACTTGTTCTTTTACTGATTGGTTGCAAATCAGGGCAGCAAATAGCACAAACCTAAAAATTGTGAAGAACTGGAGAAGAAACAAGAAACTACTGAGAACAGTGTAAGGCAAAGGAAAAAGGCTGCAGATATGTGGGTATATTCTATTTTAATATTAAACTCTTAAATAATGAATATCTGAAAATGGTTGAGAACACTCAACAGCTGAACATCTAGTCTGGCTTACCATTAAAAAACAGAATAAATCTTGCAGGATTAGAGTGAGATGCTTGCTGCTTGTTCTAAGGGTTTGTCTGGCAGAAGTGATATCTCTGTGTTGTGGATGTGCTGTTGAACAGCACTGTGGAGTATGCTCAGTGTGTGGTCAAAACAATCAATGTGTTTAACCATTCAGTGTAACAGTACTGGACTAACCAAACTGCAGAACAAATCTAAATGAAAAACTTATTAAGTGTTTGAAGTGCCTTTAGAGGATGGGGTGACATTTTGGAGAAACTTGAATTCTCAAGCATTTTTTCTGGTAGGATACAAACGCGTGCTCTCCAGTACTGTACAAGCTCTTGTTGCAAAATCACGGACATAACTGTCTTTTACATTCTGATTTAAAAGAGTTAATGAGGCTTAAGCAGTTTCTTAAAGCATGAGGAATCTCAGCATCTAAAACCTGGGAGTGAAAGTAGACACGATTGGATCTCGGCCAGTCTGAAGAGGTGTTTCCATCTAACTGGTTTGTCTTTCTGATATGCTGTCATTAGTTCCTTTGTACATGCTCTGACCTAAGCTTAGCAATAATTTGATGCTGGTCAGCCTGGATAGTTTGTTTTCCTTATTTTCTACAAGGGCTGGTTTAGGGCTTATTTCTGCTAATTTCTTCAAGGCACTTCTTGAAATGCCTTAAGAAGTCAAATAGTTACCTGCAAAACCAGCTGGAAAAAAGAACTGCAGGATATGATCCAGAAAAGAACTGCAGGATATGATCTTCGCATAGAAAGCATGTAAACACAGGAGAACCTGGTAATGTGGGCAAAACTTTGTGTGGACACTTGCATGCGCTCTAACTAAATCTGAGTGTTAGTCATGTGACTTAGCTATGTAGCTTTGCTTTAGGAAATGCATGCTAACAAAGCACTTGACAGGGGGAAAACATCCCCATGGCTTTTTCAGCAGAATCAATATCTTCTAGTGAAGACCTATGTCATTGTCTATGCAAAGACAGCTAGTGCTACATGACATGCACTGGGATATCAGACATTCACCCAAGGCTCAGCTATGTTGTGGGAGGTACAAAGGACCTGAACTGTTCTGGAGCAGCAGCTGAAGGGCAAACAAGACACTCCACGATGTTTTACATATCATGTAATACCAGTCTACAGCGAACGAAGTTGGGCTGTGAATGTCCAAAGCATTTGTTGTATTTTTGCATGTGAAGGCTGACTGCAGTTTTGCATTGGTAAATATGTATTAGATTGGCATTCAGAGACTTTAAAAATTTTCTCTAATTCTAGATTTCCTCCTTCCTCACCACTGAAGTCATATCCAAAAAAACCTACATGCGGAAAGGAAGTAATTAAATTTCCAGACTGGAATGAACCGAGGGCTGGCCCTTCTCAAGAACACATCCCAGTGAAATCTGTCACAATGGTAAGGCACCCAGTTTTATTTCCCCGGACAAAAGCATATTTGGAAAGTAAAACTGATCTGATGACCTCTATGCTGTGTCACAAAGTACTTGCTTATAAAATTAAATGCTAACTACTTTTATTCTAAACTTTTGTGAAGTTAAGTTTTTCTTAGAATTTGCTGGAGAAGTAAGATTTTAGTGTTCTTTGTGCTACACATTGCAATGTCCTGAGCAATCTGAGTTCTGCATGGGTGTATTTTCCCATATTTCATTCCAGTTTGCTCAAAATCCAATAGGGCATTCATTATAATACCAGACAAAATAGTCACACTGCAACTCTTATTTGGACACTTCAGGTATTGGAATATATACAGTTGTTACAACCTTCCTAGCTGCTATAAGGCTGTTACTGACTCAATTTTCTTTTCCATAAGGAATATGTTTTGGCTAAGGAGAAGTGGTCCTGATCTTTCAGCTATCCTTTGTAAGCTTGGAAAGTCATCTTGCCTCATACTTATCTGAATTGATCCAGCCTTTGTAAAGTTGTTGAAAAAACTTCCTTTTATTAGTAAACAAAAATTTTATCAACTCTGTTCATGAGGACATAGTAAAAGACTAGGCTTCTGGAGTTGTGTATATTCTAAGCTCTTCCTTCAGTGCATTCTCATAATTTGTGAACTGAGGATTTCTTTGATGATTTTTGCCTTTTTATTACTATCCTTTGGTGCAGGACTCTGGCCTTAGATTTCTTGATAAACCATAGTCTATTTGGAAAAGTATCTCCTACCATTTTTCTGGACATCTATATGTTCTGAATGAATGGTTATTCCATATTTACAATCCAATTGTATGCATATAAAGTGTGCTCTTCATGTATAGCAAGCTTCTGAAGATGAAAAACATGGTCCTTAGAGCTTCAATAGTAGGTAGAAGAAAAGATGGTGCCAAAGACAGGAAAAGAGAATAGAGTATTTTAGTTACTGAGCAAGTATCTGTTGAAGATGTAATATAATACAGCCTCCAACTGTGCTGTAAATTTCCATCCAAGCATCCTGGCCTGATAAGAATTAATAAAAGTCTGCCTCTGCATCTCACTCAGATACAACAGTATAGAGTTTGGCATAGCTGAAAATCTCTTCCATTGGCAGTTTGGATTAATACAGTGGATTGTAAGTGAGGCAAAGCTGTAAGCTTTCTGCTGCCTTTTTTATAATTAGGTCTAGCTTCCACTGGAATGCTGAAGTAGACAGCTGAAAATGGTGGTACCTTGAATTGCTTCAGCACCAATCTGAGTACTTAGTGGCTGTGTGTGGATTGATGAGCTTTGGTCTGTGTCATGAAATACTGATGTGAAAGACCAGACCCTTAATTTCACAGGGTGCTATTTGCTTCGAAATAGCTCTAGTCTAGTCTGCCATGGAGTGACAGACAATTAGTGCTTGTAGTATTTAAGTGCATTCCTGGAATGCATTTTGTGGTTTGGCTGTAAGGAATACTTTTAATGTGCTTTAAAACTGTTCTGTAGTGTAAACTGGAATGGTTCGGAGTTTTGCCTTGAAAAGGAGGCTGCTGATACAAGCTGCAATGTATGTCCACCCATCGATACCTTGATGACAATGTTCAAGAATCAAGCTTGGGTGTGAAGGTTGCATGAAGGATAGTGGTCTTCTGCATTCTCAGATTTACTTTACACTTTAATAATGGTGGACTAGATCTGATGAGTGCCTTCAGATGTAGTGATTTGCTTTTACTTTCTTTATGTATAGAACCTGTTATTGGATTTAATGTTTAGTTATTTTAGTTTATGCTGAACAAGGATTATTTTTTCCTAGTTCTTTGGTATCTCATAATTCTCCAGTAACTTTTCCACAAACAGATGTTTAATCTTAAAAATGGTAGATGAACTGATTTTAATCACGGATAGGACCTGAACATAGGATTAAAGGCCATTGACTCCTGAGCTTTAATGGCTATTCTGACTCACGTAATTTTTCAGCTTTGGACAAGTTATGGAATTGAAAAATATGTGTGTGTAAGATTGAGAAAATGTTTCATTTCTCTTAAACACAAATACTTACTTTGCATCCTGAAGACTTCACTGGAATTTAAGAACACTTGCAATTCTGTACTGTAAATGTTTTATACTGTTTAACCCTTGAAAAGTGACCAGTTAATGAGGAGAGTTTTTTCTGATTTCAGAACTCTGAGATGTGGTACAAGCGACACAGCATAGCTATTGGGGAAGTACCGGCATGCAAACTTGTGTTCCGCAGAGAGCTAACACAAGCAAATATAGAAGAGATATGGAAATCCATGACTTTATCACAGTGAGTATACTTATGAGTCATTTGCTGTTATAGTAAAACCGTGTAGTAGGTAATAGTCTTGTCTGTCTTCTCTGGTAACACTTGTAATTTCACCCACTCACTTTTCATCGTTGCCTTCAAAGCCATAGTGTCTAGACTAACTCCACCACTTGTTATTTGGCTAACAAATTCAGCAAATAAAGTCTGCAAAAAAAAAACTTTACTGTGCTTAGTACCTTTTGACTTTTGCATGTTGTGTTATAGAAGTCTTTGTTGTGTGGGCTTTGTCTTGTTTAATCACTTCTTTTCTGTGTCTCTTTTTCTTGTTGCTAGGAAATAAAAGCACTTCCATGGAAGTGCTATGAAACCTTTCAACAGCAAGTACAATACTTTGTATGAGATAAATAGCGTAGCTAATTGAGTGCTGAAGCTTTGAGATTCAGATATTCTTTACTATATTCAAATGGAATCTCCTATGCAAAATTAAAGCGATTGCTTTGGACTATTTCTGCAAGGGAAAAATAATATGTACTAGCTGATGTTACGGCATAGTTGAGGTCTTACTAATGATGACTTTAGTGTAAATCTAGCACATTATCTACACGTCATGCACTTGGTGCTGAGGTGAGCAGTTTTGGTGAGAGCATGATGGGCAGCAGATCACTTTAGTGCATGTGTATTCCTGGGTTTCCTGAACCAAGATAACTTCAGGGAAATGGAGAGACCCTCTGGTAGCCTGGAGCTCACATGGCAGAGCTGATAGGACCTGGGCAAATGAAAGCAGGGGCAGTGGTGGCCAAGCCCCTCCTTTGCATAAAGGCCCTGATAGAGCTCTAGCAACAGACAAGGGTGGGCAGACAGGGTTGGCACAGCAGATTGTGTGGAAGGATGCTGAAACCTTGACAGCTTGATCAGGGAGCAGTAGCATTCACATGACAGAAAGTCCTGGACTCTTTAAGTTTGCTAGTTTACATGGGGACTCCAACAGCTCTGTGTTGGAAGAGTATGACTGTGGGAATGGGGAGACTCATAGCTGACCCTGAATTTGTTTGAAACTTTCTGTTCCAGCTGGATGTGCTTAAAGCTATGAAGCCCGGATACTGAAAGAGCTGGATGACGTTATTGCAGGATCTCTCTCCTGCATTTTTTTTTTTCTTTTTTCATTTATCTTGGGATTCTGGAGAGGTCCTTGTCTGGAAGCTGGCAAATATTTTCTCAATTTTAAGAAAGTAAAGAACAAAAACCCTGTTAATTACAGGCCTGTCAGTATCACTTCAGTGCCCATAAAATTATGGAATAATTTTACACCCATAAAATTCTGGTCATTAATAGTAAAATATTTGAGAGACACACAGTCATTGGTCATAGCCAGCACAGTTTCAGAAGGGGAAAATACTGCGTAACCAATTAAATTTTCTTTTATGACAAGGTCACTCATCTAGTTGACCAAGGGAAGGCAGTTGATGTGGTTTATTTGCATTTAAGCAGAGCTTTTGATACTGTCTCTCACAGTATCCTTCTAGATAAACTGTCCAGCATGCAGCTTGATGAGCCCATAATATTGTCAGGTGAGCAGCTGGGTCTTGGGTCAAGCACAAAGGATTGTAGTAAATGTGGTTATCTCTGGTGAGCAGTCATCAGTGGCCCTCTGTAGGGCTCCATTCTAGGGCCACTGCTCTTCCATGTTTTTGTAAAAGATATGGATGGAGGAATTGAATGTACATTAAGTTTGTCCACGATACTAGGTTAGAAGGAACTTTGGACTCCTTCATGGGTGGACAGGGCCTGCAGTGAGATCTGGATAGAGCAAAGAGCTGTACAGTCACTGAAAGCTTTGAGAAAGCTGAGGGGTGCCCTCATTGCAGCCTACAATTTCCAGAGAGGGCAGTGGGGAGAGATGTGGAAGATCTCTGGTGACCAGTGATAGGACACAAGGAGATGGAATCAAGCAGCTGGGGAAGTTCAGACTCCACATTAGGAGAAGGTTCTTCACTCAGAGGGTGACTGGGCAATCGATCTGCCTCCCTGAGGAAGGGAGCACCAAGGCTGACAGAGTTCAAGGAACATATTGGCAGCGCTTTCTGTTATATGCTATAGTTTTAGTTATTAAAATTACTAAACTTTTTCTAGGTACTAAAACAAAACTTTTTTAGGTCTATGAAGATCATGAAGGGTCTAGAGGGGAAAATATGGGGAATGGTTTAGGTCTCCTGGCTTCTTTAACTTAGAGAAGAGGAGGCTGAGTGGACATTGCTGTGCAATTTGTGATGGGAAGTGGAGAAGAATACACTGGTCTCTTCTCTGTTGTGGCCAGTGACAGGACTGAGGGAATGGCCTGAAGTTGTCAGGGGAGGTTTAGATTGGATGTTAGGAAAAGAGTCCTCATCCAGGGGGTGGTTGGGCACTGAAACAGGCTCCCCAGCAAAGTGGACACTGCACCTAAGCCTGACAGGGTTCAAGAGGTGTTTGGACAGTGGTCTCAGGCATGTGGTATTTTTTATGGTAGTGCTGCCCAGAGCCAGGAGTTGATCTTTGTGGATCCCTTCCAGTTTAGGCTATTCTATAAATCTAGGCTGTTCTGAGAGAAGCAGGACTTGCACTGAATGGTCCTTACAGCTGTCATCCAGCTGGAGATATTCTCTATGAAATGAAGGTCTCTTTTTTTTCCGAATTGTATCCTATTACTTCATGTTTGCCCTTTCCAGATTAGATGGTGTATGAACTGTGTGTTTATGTATTTTTGCAGATTACAAAAAGTGTTGGGTTTGGATTCTCTGGATGAAGTGTTAGACACAAAACTTGTGAATTCAAAACATATAGTTCAAAATGTTTATAATGTCAATAAGCAAGGCATTGTCACTTTAGAGGACAAATCAAGTAAGTATTTTAGAAATTTTAATTTAATTTTTTTATATTGTAATGTACTTTGTAGAAACTCTAGTTTTTGCAATGCTATTGTTTTTAAAATGCTATTGTTCTCTTCTAGTATCCCAATGGTAAGAGTCAGGATTTATTTTATATTTGCTCTCTTAAACAAATTCTGGCTTTAGTAGGGTTGAAAAATGAATGTAACACAGCAGCAACTTTTTACCATTTATAAATATAGGGTTAATAATCACTTTGAGGTAACTTTCTTGGCCCTACCCTTTTAATTACCTGGAGTGTTTACATGAAGAAAAAATATATTAAAAATTGCAAGAGAGCCAAAATGTACATTGAGAGAGTTTTGAGAGTTTGAGTCAATGTGTTTTGGAGATAGTACCGTGTTTAAAACTCTTTTGCACCTCAGAGAAAAAATAAAGCATCTTTACTGCTGTAAAATATCACAGTATTATTGCCACCATGTTTTTCATATGATTTGTAGAGAAATTTAAATATGACATTGAAACCTGATTTGGTTGTGAATAAATTATGCCTTCAGAGTGTATCTGTGCTCATTTCAAAGGCAGTTGGAGCATCTCAAAATATTAACTTCCTCCTTGCAGAAATGGCAAAACTGAATATATGAGTGCTTTTCATTATCTTTGGTACAAAGTAAACACTATTGTATAGCACTGGGGAAGGCTATATATGAACTATATAGGGGTTTTTTTGTGGTTTTTTTTTTAAGAGTAGGTTAAAGATTTGTGATATGACCTGTTTTGCTGATTGAGCTGCAAGGGCAGAATGCATAACTGTATGATAGTAGTGGAGATACTGAAGTATAGATATAATTCAAGCTAGATCCTACATTAAGGTATAGCCTGCCTTTGGAGTAATTTGATTTACTACAGAGGAGAAACATATTAAAGTGTTTTCAGCTTTCCAACAGTTTAATATTTTTTTTTCTTTTTTGTCCTTTAACTTCTGTTTCTTCCCTGCGCAGAGGAACTACCTCATTGGATATTATCCGCAATGAAATGTCTAGCAAATTGTAAGTAAATTCAGAAGGGGAAAAAGATCCCGCAAACAACCCACCCCCAAAAAAATAAATGGAACTGACTGTGTCTTCACCACTTTATTAAATCCTGTTTATATTCACTTTTAGTCTTTTTATGATGATTTTCTAAAATAAAATTGGAAAATACCTGTTAGCATGTATTCTCCTTCCAGTGTAGCTTATTTAAATGAATTATATAAACATTTAACTATTCTAGTAATGTTTTTCCTCTGCTTTGTATCTTCATTAGACCTATTGGAAATAGATCAGTCCAGTAGTAGATCAATAAAATTTCACTTATTTTGAAGAATCAATTTTTAAATTTTTTTTTCCTCTAATGATCCATTTTAATGGGCTGGATTAGAAAATAGTGATCTGATTGGTGGCTGAAAATCAGTGTTCTCTCTCTTTTTTGCTCCTTTTTGTTTTGTTTTGTTTTTTTTGTTCTTTGTAGGGCCCAGTTGTTCAGATATGAAGCAGCCTACGTACTCAGGCTTTGAAAGAGATGTCTTCAAAACTATAGTGGACTACTTTGGCCAGATGAAAGAGCCTCTTCTCACATTTCATTTTTTTGATATTTTTGTTAGTGTGTTAGGTAAGTAGTTTGGAATCTAATGAAAAAAAATTCTCTAATTTCCTGGAGTTATTTTACCTTACTTAAATACTATCACAGATGAATTCTTTAGGACCTGTCCTTTCCATTCTACATAGAGAACAGTTTAATATTTAAATTTATTTCATACCACATGGTGGTTTTATTTTTGTATTTTTGACCACATCATTTCAAAAGTCTTTCATTGCTTGTCTTTATAATATTAAAGGCCTCTGTTCATTGCTCAGCATCCAACAGATGGATTTTAACAGATTTTTCTTTTTTTACAAGTGCTTAAATGTCTTAAAAACTCTCATAAGCTTTTAGAAATTCCTTGACTGAAGTCTAGATTAGAAAGGATTAGGGTTTTAAACGCAGTTTTTAACCCTGGAAATATGCTATTTGAAGGGAATTGAAATACTATGTTGCTTTAATTTAGAAATGACGTTAATTAATGTAGTGTTTAAAAAAAGCAATGTTTTAGTTATTAACTAGAACTTCCCAGGGGTTCACACTATATTAAAATTGGCAATTTTGGTCTTACAGATGGCTCACTGAAAGATAGTAAAGAGGAAGATGCTTGATTACATTTTATGTAATCAAATTTGAGAAAGAACAGTTGAGTTGAAAAGTAAACCCACTTTGTAGCATGCTAGTTTTTTGAGCTTCTTTCTGTGTGAACAACACTTTTTAGTAAACTATTGAGATGAGAAAGGAATCCAGAATGACACTTCTGTTTCTGGAATTTAGTGTATATGCTTTATGAGTTGTCCATCTTGCTTCATATGGAATATAATTCAATTTTCTGACTTCTTTTTCTTAGACAACTCTTGTTGATATCTTTAAAACTTACTCTTCTGCTTTCATACTGTTTCTGTTTGCTTTTCCATTTTTTTTTCGCATCTTTCAGGTTTTACTACTTTCATTTCACAGTATTTTGTAAATGTAAAATTAGAAGAAAGATTTCATGCCAATATGTATGAGGAAGCAATGAAAATTATGCTATGTTTTAGGAAATCAAACATTAATTTTGTGTTCTCTTTAAAAAAAAGTGAAGTGTTGATATGGAATCATTCCTTACTCTTCTAAACATATGCATTAATATGCTTGCCAAATCTTCCTTTGAAATTAGAAAAAGCTTTCCTATGAAAATTAACTTCAGCGTTTTACCCCTCTCCTTGGAATGCCTTACCTACTCCACACTTCTTTTTCAATAAGAAACAGTTTCCATGTTTTACACCCTGGAGTTGACCAAAATGGTGGATCAGGGGATAGCAATGAATACTATTTATGTTCAGAGCAGTAAAGCTTTCAACACTTGTGTTCCATCCTTTTAGGCAACCTGAGAAAGCACAGGCTGGATAGGTGGGTAGTGAGGGAAACTTAGAAATTGGTTCAATTGCTGGGCTCAGGGCTGTGGCACAAAGTCTGGCTGGATGTCAGTCAGTGGGGAGCACCCGAGGCTGGTAGTGTGGCCAGTAATGATTAACACTTTGATAATGACCAGGATGGTGGCACACTCTGTCCTAAACATTCTGCCCTAAACATGCCCTGGACATTCTGTCCATGGGCACAATGCCCTAAACAAGCATGCAAAAAACTAAAATGGGGAAGAGTAGCTTATGCAGCAGAGGGTTGTACTACCATGCAGGGTGACCTTGACTGGCTGCAGAAATGGGTAAACAGGAATCTTAAAAAGTTCAGAAAAGGAGAAATGTCAAGTCCTCTCCTGGGGAGGAATAATCCCATACAGTAGTAAATGCTGAGGGTGACTGGTTTGAAAGCACCTTTGCTAAGAAGGACTTGGAAGTCCTGGTGGGCATTAATGTGACCATGAGCCAGCAGTATGTCCTTGAGGCAAAGAATATCAGCAGCATCCATAACTGCATAAAGTGCATTGCTGATAGGTCAAGAGAGATGTTTCCTCAGCACTAGTCAATGAGTCCAGTGAAACAAATCAAAAATTATTAAATTATTAATTATCTTGGAACATGTGTCATATGGGAAGAGTCTGATAACAGGGACTGTTTAGTCTGGAGAGGAGAAGGTTCAGCGAGAATCTAAGTAGTCTGTATAAAAGATTGATACGGGAAGAATAAAGAAGAGGAAGGAGCCAGACTTCTATTGGTGATACGCAATGACAGGGCAAGAGTCAGTGGGCAGGAACAGAAGTACAGGAAACCTCATTTTCATAAAGAATATAGCATTTTAATTGGAAGGTGATCAAACAGTGGAAGTAGTTTACAAGAGAAGCTGTGGAAGGTCTGTCTTTGGAGCTATTCAAAACCTGAGAGGACATAGTCCTGGGCACCTTCCTGTAGATGAACCTGTTTTGAGCATGTGAAGAGGTCTATATTATCTCCAGAGAGCTCTTCCAACTTCTATAGTCCTATGGAAAAAAAAAAAAGGCTCAGTTTTCTTCTTTGTTCCTTTTCTGACAGAAATTACTGGTAGATTTCAATCATGTAGATATTTTGTTTTCTGACTTTTGTTCTGATAGTAGTGCTGTCTAGACAAAATCATAGTAGATGCTTCCTTGGTGGAGCCTTATCAACCTAAAATAAGATGATATTTTGGTAATTTTCTATAGGTGCCTAAACTACTATCACTTTCTACTGTGCCTATTCAGTCTTCAAATATCTCTGCCATGCTCACTGGAGTGTTTTCTCAAGAGTCTGTAAGCAGAGTTAGGCACAGATTTAATGTCCATAGGTGTGAGGCACATGTTGGTATTGTCATAGCTGTCACTAATGCCTAAGAACATTTTCTTTCCCTCTAATTGTTGTCACAGACTTAACTTTTTATGTAACATGGTTGCTATATCTATGCATACCATTTGGTTATGTTTAGTGCTGAGGTAATAAAAGAGCAAAGGATGAAACAAAACGTTGTAATTTTTTGTGTATTGTAATATTTAGAGTTATTGGTTATGGCTATCAATGTCTTCCAGTGCATCAGAAGAAAATCTTCTGAAAACTTAAACAAGTCCTAGTAGTCCAATTCTAGTGATACTTTTCTAGTCTCATTGGGGATTGGAGTTCTAAGGAAATCTTGAATGAGTAAGAGGGGAATTTTGGGAGTTAGATATAGAAATATTATGGAAATATATAATATGATGGAAATATTAAATATGATGGAAATATATAACTGAGAAATGCTCCCCAACCTTCTGATCTCATATAAACCAGGACTACTGCAAAAACCCAGCAAGGCTGTAGAAGCTCTTCAGATATCTTGTCTCCTACTGCCACCAGAAAATAGGAAAAGACTACAGCTATTGGTGAGAATGATGGCAAGAATTAGTGTAAACCAGGATTTGCCACGTCTTTCTGAATCAGTGAGGACCAGAACTTTGGTATGTATAAGTGTAAGGTAAAAGGTCTGGACAGACTTTTGGAGCAGCACAGGTTAAACGTTCTTACTGGAGAGTACAAACAAAATACAGTTTACTTGTTTAAGGAACTGGTTTGTCTGGCCCAGCTATTTGGAAAGCTAATCTGAATTTGAATAAAGTGGGATTTCATGGCGATTTGTGAGCGCACAAAGAACTTGCTCAGAATTTAGAGGCTTCCTTACCTTTCAAAATCAAATCACCACTGATTTCACTGTAGAGTAGAAAAAAGCCACAAACAAGCAACCCCCCAAAACAAACAAGCAAAATCAACCAAAAAAAAAAAAAGAGCAGATGAGGTCTCTAGTGTTCTTTATCACTGCAGACAGTGTGAATAAAAAAGGCTGCCTGTTTCAGTCATAGCTAAAAATATGGAGCTGAATGTTCTGATTGACCTGTTTTCAGCCATTCAAAAAAATTAAAATCCCAATTGTTTATTTCAGTACTTCTTTTTTTTCATCACACACAGAAGTCTTTTAAAGTAAGCTTCAGTTTTTGCTAATTCTTCTTCTGTTGGAGCTTATATAGTGATATCACTGCATTGATGTTTGCAACACCACCTTATTACAAAGTTATTACATAACTATTCTGACTAGCTAACAACATGTATTTATTTTGGTTAATTTAAAAGTCTTTAAAAATTAAGTGTGATGGAAAACTAAGCTGCAGAGCCATTCTGTAAAAATCCTATAGCAGCATGCACAAATCTAAATGCGATCCACAGCAATTAAGTTTTTAGTGAACTATGAATAGTATTTGATTAAAATAATTAAATTTTTTACTGCCAAGGTTGCAATTTAATTAAATGTAAGTGGTCTTTCATTACTATTTTTGTTGTAATTGAAATGTTGTTTTTAGAAGTGAATCCTTAGAGTCTGAGTGTTTTGTACTAAGCTTTAATTCAGCAATGTAATATATGGTACATGACAGAAATCTTTATTACCTTCTGTGATTTTAATGTTACAAGTGACTGGTGCACAAAAATAAACTCTTGTAACTGAATGCTTGAGCACAAGACTACCTGAAGTTAACTGGACCTGAAACTTGATTTGATGATTTCAGAATAGTGGTTTCAAGTTTTCCCTCTGGTGCCTAATTTCTATTAAATTTCCGTGTTATTTAAAAAAATCTCTGAATACATATGCCCTCTTTAAATAGCCATGTGAAGTGGCTATTTGACAAAGTCTTGAGAATAAAATGGAATTTGTTCATTCTATATCGAAATTCAGGAGTGGATTATCTATATGAGGCAGGAGCAATCTTCAATGCACTCACATAATGTCACCGTACATAATACATTTTTAAAAAATATTGATATGTTTGAAGTACAGAAAATATTATGGTGTTAAAATATTTGTTCTAAAAGAGCACTTTTTAAATGTAGCCTGAGTCTCTACTCCTCACTCCCAGACAGAAAAATACATTATAATGGTGTGGGTTTTTTTCCTCAGATGGTTCAGGCGTTTTCCCATTGTATTCTCTGCTCAAAGGATGAAATAGACTTGGATGAACTTCTTGCTGCTAAACTAGTATCTTTTCTCATGGATAATTGTCAAGAGATCTTAAGTGTTCCTTCTGCTTTAAAGTCTTCCATAGAGGATCATGTTGTACATCTCCAGAGAGTCCAAGTAAGTTTCTAGTGAAAAAAATCCTTATGTCTCTCTGTTTCTAGAGTGAATTTATCCTTTGTTCTCTGAATTTCAACAGTTCTTAAAAGACTTTATTTTATCTCTGTTAACTTTTGAGAACTAATTAATTTTTACTACTGATATTCAACCATAACTGTGTGTTTAAATGAAACTAAACAAATATTGAATTTGTTTAGAGACAAGAATTCTCAAATATGTTTTCCTATTTGTCAGCACTGTCTTCCCATGGAATGGGCAAACTATGTGGTAGTGAAGAAAACAGAATTATTAAAAAGTGTTTCCATTAATGTTCCAACTTTTTTTTTTTCTTTAGAACCATCCTTACTTGCTCAGTTTTTTCAGCCTTCTGTTTCCTGATACCATATTTTGGTTTTGTTCAAAGATGAAACATTTTGTCAATTTTGTCTATTTTCTACTAGAAAAGTAAACTTATTTCAAGAGCTGAACAGGCTTCCTATGTGTCATGTTGTTTGACTTACTGCAACTCACTCAGTTAGGGCTGGAGATAATAATTTATCTATTCAGTATTTCCTCTAATTAATGTCTTGCAGTGGTCAATAGATTAAGCCAATTTATGCAAGTGTTTTGCAGAAAACATAGCTATTCTTTTTTTTTTACTGTATCTTCAGATAAAATACTCTGGGGCTGATAGTGACACAGCACTTCCTCCTCCATCATTTTGTCACCAAATCACTACAGGTGAATTTGAATACCAAAGGGCAACTGGCTCTCAAGAACCGCTGGCAGCTTTGTTGGAAGAAATTGTAATGAACAAAGAAATATCTGTGAAAGATAAAAAGAAGAAGCTCAAGCAAGTAAATAAAAAATTCTCCATAGTTTCTAATTTTAATTTGAAAAGATTTATCAAGTCTTAGACATGTTTTCTTCTAGAGAAATACTGAAATTGAAAACAGTGGCTACATATGGGGATTTCAAGATTTATAATAATTTAGAGCAAGTATACTGTGATGAATCAACCCAAATCAGAAATACTGCCTAATTTTCTATACAGCAGTGTAAAAGTCCATTAGAGATACAGTATCCCTGCTCCAGAAATGCAAGCTTCACTTTAATAGTTTATTGTACATGTTTGAACAAATTCTTAATTTGAATTAATGTACTTTTCTAGTTTCAGAAATCTTACCCTGAAGTGTACAGAGTACGATTTCCTAGCCCTGAAACCGAAGCGATGCTATTTCCTGAAAAAACTAAACAGAAACCACCAATACTGATGTGGGCCTTAAAAAAGCCTTTTCAACCATTTCACAGAACCAGAAGCTTTCGGATGTAAATGGTTTGAAATATATCAGCAAACAAACAGAGACACAGTGTATTGTCAACGGATCTCATGCAAAAGGAGCCTGAGCCACACATGGTTACTCAAAAAACCTACTGGGGATACTGCTAAGATCATAGAAAATGTTGAAAGAAGAGGAGAGTATTGAGGTTGTAGTAATGTGAACCATTATCAGTATTTTTGTAAAGCATTCTTTTTTAAAATGTCTGTTACTTTAAAACAAGCAACAAAAAACAGTAACAAAAAAACCAAAACAAACAAACCCACCACACACTCAAGGGGATTATTCTATATATGGGTGATAATGTGCCCTTGCTGTGGTTTTGTTTGACTATCATTTTAAGGCCTAAATGTATTTGTATGTAATGTATTATTTGTAACTAGTCAACAGCTTTTTTTCCTCCCTGAAAATGAGTGTCTTGCATAAACTAGGCTGTATTTGTGCACATATAGTGTGAGGAATTAACTTACTGTACATGCTTGAGTAAGTATGAAACACTGGATTTTGCTTTGCTTTTTGTGAGAGACTATAATATTAAAAGTTAATGATGCAACCAGTTGGCTGTTTGCACCCCTCAACCACAGGGGAAGGGGAGTGTTTTTGGGTATGTGGTTATGAAACTTCTAGGTCTGCCCAGGTGCAGAGGGGATGAGCACCTATCACCAGAAGATGACCATGACAAACCCATCTTTGTGTAGCAGCAAGCTGGGGTTTGAGACAGATAAGGGAAAACTCCACCAAGAAGTAGATCCTGCAATGTGGGATGCTTGTTTTAACCATGCCAATTGCCTCACTTATGCAACTGGCTCAGGTAGAAAATTCTCTCCCATCCTGAGAGAGATACAGGGACATTCACACCTAGCCTGAGCGTAGTCATCCCGTCTGTTAAGGCAGAACTGGCTCAACTACGCTGGCATGATAAACATGGGTTGTGTCTTTGCCTCCAGACTCATTTCTTGGGACTGCACGTGATCCACAGTGTTAAAAGAGAAATTGTAAAACTCCTCCCTGAGGAGAAGTACCTGGGCATTCCCACCTGAACCTGTTGAATCCATTGGACTTTCGGTTTCAAGGATTTCCTCTGGCCCTGATGGATCAAAATTGTAACTGTTACTTCAACCACTGGACATCTAAATTGGAACAATCAGTTTTCATAGGGTGGTGATACCTTTTCACTATCTGTTCTTATCCTTTCTTTTTATTTTCCTTGTATATTTTCTCAGGTGTAATAATTTTACTTTTATATTGCTATATTTCTATAGATAATAACTAAATCTGCTACATACTTCCTTTCCATTTTAACCAAATTATTTGAAAATTATCTATCTTTCTGTCTTTCTATTTATAAAAAACCCACCATTCATTCAGTGTTGTGTCACTCTAGTCTGCCCTGACAGATCTATTAAGAAGAACCTCAGTTAACCTGCCTCAGGGGCATGTTGTAACACTGCTGACCCTGACATGGCAGATTTATTTTTGAAAAGTAATTCTCAATTTTCTGATTCATATATGCATTACAGCTTGAGTGAACTTCCTTTGAAATTCCATTAACTTTATGTAATGTGGACCTATTCTGATAGGCAATGCAGTCTTTTTCCCCTATTTTCTGACTGCATATTGTACAAAGCTGGGTGCTTGACAATAGAATATACTTTCTCAGAAAATTTTAAAGCCTTGAGGTTCCTCTAAAAAATGGAATTCAAATATTGAAGTGGCATTGTAGCGTACATGCATTTATTGGTTTGATTAATTTTGCATTATGAAATCTAGTGTGCCTATAACCTGATTGTACATATTACATGGTTGATTCTGAGACTACTTTTTATCTATTAAAGCATTGCTCTTTTCCTCTATATACCTAGAGTCATGATTTCATGCTATTCATTAGAGATTTGAAGAAGGGCATTTCATAGCATATTGAATGTCAGGGTAGTCTGTGCTGGAAAGAAGACAGCTGACTTCTCAACAAATTTCTGACGTTTTAGTAGAAAATGTTGACAGCAATATTGACAGGATTTGTACCTTGCTGACTTCCTAACCAGTCAATAAGTTTCCTTATGTACATTACAAGGTGGTTGCTTTAATAGATTGGGTTATTTCTTAGGTAGTGTGATATTGAACAGTACATGTTTTCATGGTCTGTTCTCACAGACATACTTGAACGTCACATCAATAATATTAAGCAAATTTGATACAGAAAGATATACTTTTCAAATATTAAGAAAATATAAAAATTTATTTTAAAAATGTTCTGAGGCCATTTCTAACCTTTTGTGCAAGGTCTTCAAGAGTGATAAAAGATGTGTAGACAGTATTCTGTGTATGTTTACATGCTGTCAAACTTTGACTGTAGCTAGACTACTCACATATATTTTGTTACTTCGCTAAGTATAATAATGAGTAAGGCTTGTTGGAAGCAAGTCTTGCATAAAAGTGGAAGCTCATCCTAAGGGATCTCTGCCATCACTTCCTAAATTGCAGAGGAGAAGTTGAAGCCAATCTATCTGCCCTTTGAAATAATCTTACTGCCTGCCAATAAGCCTTCTGCTGTGCTGTTGAAATTTTCCCTATTATCCCTTTTAAAAAATATGTAGACTTTTTGAGTCTATTTTAAACAGCAATTAAAGTTTACCAATTAGTTTTCATTATGAGAAGTTGAAGATAAGACATATGTTTCTATGAATTGATCATTCTTTTGTTTCAGAGATCTAGTTCCATGACTGTGGGAAAACAAAAAAACAACCCAAAAAGGTCCATTTGCTCAGTTTTCAAGGCTGTGAAAAATACAAAATATATTTGAAAAACTTGAAGAAACTATGGAGGGAATGTTTCTGAGATCATAATCTCACAGACTGAATTTTAACTGTGCTCCTGTCTTGGGAGACACTTCAGAAAAGCTTCTTTCAGTAACAGAAGATATGTGAGTATGGCTCCTTATTACAGCTGAACCAAGTGCAAATATCCAAGATGAATAGCGTAGGAACACAAAAGTAAGGTTAGCTAAGTAAACTTGCCTGTTTCTTTCAGGGTGCAGGTTAGAAGAAGTAAGGTTGAAACCTAATTCAGGGAAGACTGTAAGCTTGGTAAAATATGTCAGAAAAAATAGAGATTCTCTAACCCTAAACTGTAGGCAATAGAAACTTCACTTTTGATATTAACTTTCTCAGGAATTTAACACTTACTTCTGTGTTAAAGCCCTGCGATGTCTTGATATTGCCAAGACTGAGCATCATGGCCTCCCCGGGTTTATTTCCCTTGAACCATGAGGCCCACAAGCCAAACCTTTGCTTCTCCTAGTGACTGTTCTGAAGACCCTCACTAAGGGTCTTCAGAGGACTAGCTGACATTCTTTTAAAGCACATCAGGAGGAAGACTCAGTAAAGGCAGATGTTGCTGCTTTTTTGGCCTGGTTAAACTTATGTTTGTCATCTAAGTGGAACATCTGGTGTAATCTTGCATGTAAGTAGGAGCTAATTCTTGTTAAATTTGGATAATATTAGACTTTTTGAGCAAGATCTTTCAGCCATTGTATGGGAGTTTTTTTTGTGTGTGGGTTTTTTTTTTGTTTTGTTTTGTTGTTTTGGTTTGGTTTTTGCAAGGGTTGGTTTTTTTTTTTTTTTTTTTTTGGTTGATTGGTTTGGGTTTGGTTTGGGTTTGGTTTTTTTTTGCTGTGTTCTTTGCCCCCTGCAGAGCAATCTTTTTTCCATCACTCTCTACTCCACCTTGAGCATAACATCTCTCCTGACCTACTGGTTATTAGTGACACATCTGTGACAATTTTGTTCCAGCACTTCCTCAAAGAGGAAATAATGGTATTTATCTTCCTTTCTTGAGAGGGGAGCTGAATCTTCACTTAACATTGCTCTTTCTCCTTACACAAACACAGCTTGTTGCAGCTCCTAAATTAACAATCAGCCATCTGCAAAACCCTTTAGTCTAGTCTTGTGCTTTTAATTGAGTAATAGCTACTATTCTTATTATTATCTTATTTGCTAATATGTAAGGATTATTAAATTGCTCATGTTTTTGTTAGAGGTCTCTTTAACTCCTCATTGATGTGCCAGGATTTTGATATCAGCTGTTTACACTAATGACTACAGAGAATGATTGATGACTAATGTTATTTTCTGAAATTATTTTCAGATGTTACTTCATAACAGAGGAAGCTTAGGCAAAATCTATGTGATCTTACCTTCATATTCTATTAATGGAAACAGGAACTAAAGTAAAGTAGATAGTATGTTAATATACCACACTTTTAAATTTATTGTGGTGATGTGTCATAGCTTTTGTTGCCCTCTTTTATATGAAGATATTTTACAATGTAAGAGCATCTCTGACTTTCACAAAGACTGTGCTAAGTCAAATAACTGGCTTTATTTCTTGATCACAATTTTTAGAGTTTCCTATTGCCTGAGAGCCTAGGATTCTAGCTCTAGATAATCTCATGTCTTAGATTTAAAATACACAAACTCACAGATACAGCTCTGTAGGTATTTTATTATTTTGGAACTTTTGGTGTACTTTATAATAGCTCTCATGCATTAACACTACTATTTTCATGAATTCATTAGTCTTGAAGCAGAAGTGGGAGGAGAGAAGCTTTTCAGAAAAAGAAGGTCTATAAAATGGGTTTTACTGCACATCTTCACTGCAAATTTATTTGTAAATCTTTGGAAATAGATTTGGACTATAATATTTTTTAATCAACATCTCCTCCTGTATTAAATGTCAGTTTTGGAGTTAGATTTTTTTTTTTCTGAAGCATCTCAGATTATAGAATAGTTGCACATCTGGGACATCTTCTCTTTCCATATAAATCATGTTTTAGAAGTAAGTGTTGCATTCTACTGACTAAAAGGAATTGTGTGAGTTACTAAATATAATTATATAAAATTATATGATATAACTTTCTTTTCATGAGTTCTTGTTTGTATGTTTAACTCACATTTAATATTGCCAAACTAATTAAATAACAAAGAGAAGATTTAGTGTGTGTTTAAAAAGAAGGAAGCTGATACATGTTTGTGAAGTCCTTTATAAAAGTAATCAAAAGAAGCAGGATATTTAAATAGTGTTGATTCCAGACAGTAATTTTCAATTTCATTGCCTTTTTTTAAACTTTTGGTATCTATAGCTGAAAAAAATCTCTTGATCATCCTGACAAAGGCAGAATAATAGCAGAACAGTGTCAAACACCATTTTTCAAGACAATAATTGAGAATTATCCAAATAGCCAATAGTAAATGGGTCTGATGGAAAAGCTGGGCAAAATGGGGAAAAATTATTCAGAACTTTTGTGGGAAGACACAAAGAACAATAGTAGAGCTAAAGTCTATTAAATGCATTGTTTTAATTCTTGATAGTGAACATAATCTTGCATGGCAAAGTTGCTTTCCTTAGCAATGGAGCTTACACATTTATTTTATAATGTTTGGTGGGTTTTGCTGAAAATTTAATGAAGGTGGGTTATTTATATAGAAGATTTAGGTAAATTAACAATAGACTCTTATCCGGTTTTTATGGATTCCGTGGAAGAACTGATGGAGCCAATGATATGGCCAAATATTGTGGATACAATAAGCTCATTATAACATTTCATTTAGTAGCATCTGATAAAATTATTCCTGGATAACTGTAGTATTTAATGATTAAGAAGCCCCTAAATGTACAGATAAGGATAATGTTGGAGAGATGCCCTATAGGTTTTTGCATCAAATCAATATATTTTCTATCAGTTAATTCTCTTTGGGGATATGAAAAAAAAAATGTCTTAGCATCGTTAGCTAATCTTATCAATGTTTTCAGACTGTTCAGTAACAAGAGGCATTAGTATGGAACAGCACAGGTAGAAAATAAATTCTACCATGGTCACTTCTAACTTAAATGTCTGATAAAAAGATGAGTAGGTCATGTAAGAAAGAAAAAAAGAAAGGAAAGACTGTGTCCTGGAAAATCACAGATGTGTAAAAAGTTTCTTTTGCAGACAACAAGGCTTCCTGACATAATGCTGAGGCAAAGGGGCTAATGTGGTTTTTGACAGTCTAAATTGGAGATTGTTATATAAAATCAGATGACTCATCTCATGGGACCTCTGCACTCAGTACTGTCTGACATTAGAGAATTGCATTTTTTGCAGCTTTTGTAAAACTGTAGGTTATGCAAGGTATTTTGAACTATTTCCTTCAACTGAGAATTCACATTATATCAGTCTTTCCCATTTATCAGAAAAAACAAAACCCGAATCACAGATCATTTCTTGAATTCTGTCAACCTTGTTCGGGAGTTCAGTTGATTATCTTGTGGGGTACATTACAATAAAACAGTACTTGATAAGCAGTAGATTTGAGTTGAGAAGGGAGTATAATACTCTTTGGATAGAAGATCGAGCTGGATGTGTTTTGGGATTTTTTTTTATGTTCAGGCTACTGAACATATGGAATATCATATGAATGATGGAATATCATTCCATATCAATATCATAACTTTTTATTGTTTCTTCAGAAGACATATCTGTTAGATATTTATTGAAACCCAAGTCACTGAGCTCAAGGCATAGTGAGAAAAGGGTAAGTATTACGGCTCATCATCTGTAGAAGACTGGACAAAATCTCACGGTTCTTCAGTCTGCATGCTATGGATTTTCATATGTGAGTCACACATCTATTTAAGTTCATTCGCTTCAGTCAGTGTCTTGATATTTATTGAGTGATGTGAAACAGTTTATTTTTTCATTCCTCTTGATTTTTGAGGCAACTAAAGAAAACAACTACTTTTTGTTCTTCAGTCAAATCTCTGTTTATGGCAAATAGGGGTCACATTTTGAGTTGCCAATTAGTTGCATGACTAATTCTGAGGATAATGGAAATCATCTCTGCTCTGCCCAGCAGTCTGGTCAAGGAGGGTAAGGTATGTCTCTGGTATGCTGCAGTTGCGTTGCCTGGGGTTGAGACAGAGAGTAAGATACTTAGAAGCATGATCTGGTGGCTGGTATGAATTATAGTAACATAGATGCTAATTTAAGATTGTCTAAGGGTGTGTACTGCTGCTTCTTTTTGAGAAATTTTTTACACTTTATAACTGTGATTTGAAATCACTTCAAGATTTTCTGAAACTTCAGTGGTGACGGAGAGAAGCTTCTGGGAATCATTTGTGGGCTTTCCTGCTGAATAGAGGAAGAACTGACCTTGATACTTCTAGGCAGACTCCGAAGGTGAATAAAAGGCACTATGTAATGTATTTTTATATCTGCAAGTCTTCTTTTTTTTTCCTTTTTTTTACCTGAGCACTTATTCATGTGAGGATCTGGCCTTGTGAATGACTAAGACTTGTGTGATTTCGAGGATATTTACAGTGCTAATTTTTAAACTTAATTTCAGAAAAAGCAGTAGTTCTGAGTCCTTTAGCTGATTTTATATTCACATACTGGTGAGCAAATAAGTGGGATCATTTGTTTCTTGTTTATTATAATGTCTTGCAGCATATTAACTTCCTGTGAGAGACTGTGAAGAATAACATGTCCTTTTTCTGTTGAGATCTATAAAAAGTATTTTGGGACAAAAAAAAATTCCTGCTTTTTCTCATACTAAATGAATTTTTAATATTTGTGTACCACTTCAGATGTTTAATAATTTATGACCCAGCAGAGGTCAGTCTTGTGGCATTTTTCAAAACAAATGCTCAAAGAAATTAAGTCGAGTCAAAGTTCTTTTTATAATAAGTCTTTAGAATTTCATTTTATAAAATATATTCCTGCAAATTCAAGTTGATGTGATATTGCTGTGTTGAGCTAGATGTATGACTTAAACATCTCAGTGAAACTTCTATTTATATAATAGGGATATTATTAGTTTTATAAAATTGTTACAACTATTTAAAGATGCTTGCCTTTTTATTATTTGGAAATACCTACAAACACAGCATTTTTTCTTTTGTGATGCCTAAAAAATTGAAATTTAAGGACTTAAGGGAAAATAGTGTTCATACCCTATTCCAGCTCAAAAGCACCAATGATTTGTTTACATTGTAAAATGCGATTTCCATTTTGTATCTCATAATCGGTGGTGGCTTTTTTAATACTAATAAGGGTCTAATTTTTTATAAACTTGATGACTCAGATCATAATCCTTCTCAAGAACAGTGGCTGTCCTGTCTTAAATTGGATTACTGGTTTGTAAGTTCTGTTTCAATAGGCAGTCTCAGGAGTGCCTGATTTAATTGCTCTTTGCTCTGCTTGAGCATAATCTCTGTACCTTGAACTAACATCAAAGTAATTTTATCCAGGTAAACAGTAGAACTGAACATGCTATAACACCATTGTCAAGGCTATAACTAAGTTTTCTGCAATAGAAGATGATTAAATGACATGAGCATGACATTGGGAACTGGGAAAACATGTTGCCTTTTGTTTAGCCAGTTCACTTTCTGAACTGCTCAAAGATGTTTTACTCCTTTATTGTTATTACATTTTTTTTTGTATACTCTGAAGTTGGTTTTCAGATGTTACAAACCCTGTAATAAGAACAATACTGCGAGGCTTTGGAGCGGCTGATGACATATCTTGTGCCTGTTGCAGCAGTTAGTCAGCATGTGAAAATCAGTCTCAGGAATAAACACTCTGCTTTTGAATGCTTGCTTTTCTTTAAGAACCTCTTCCACTTTTCTCTGGTTTTTTGTTATTGTTGGTGTTTTTTGTTTTTTTTTTTTTTTTTTGTTTTGCCATCAGGGAGTCAAGGTCAGTTTGGAACAAGAGCAGCTACTATGTTTGTCTTCTGCAAAAGCTAGTTACAAGCCACCCAAAAACCACCAGTCAGAGTATTATCTTACAAAAATCTTCTCTAATTAGAGAGAGAAAATGAGAATTTTAAAACAAAATACTTTATTAATCTGCTGTGACCAGAATACTGGAATAACTTCTTTTTGAATGTGCTTTTTGCTGGAGATAAGAAAACCACAGTATTAAGACAGAGAATCCTATTTGAGGTTAATCAGCAACAGTGATGTTGTTCTTGTTCCTGTCCACTCTATTGAAATGAAAATAGTGTTGAATGCTTTAAAAATAGTGTTGAATGCTTTGAACAGCCTGTGCACTTAACAGTCTGTGCTTTTATAGTTAAGCCCTAGCCTTAACAGGTGTGCAAAAGAAAGGATATTGTGAAAAACTTTGCATGAATAACTATCATTTTATGTGCTTCCTAGCTCTTGGCTCTAGTAGGTTAATATGTCGTGTTTTGTCCATGGCACAATGACTGTTGTCCAGTACATCTGTTGTTATATAACCCTCAGGCTTGTGAGAAACTCTTCAATTTAATAAGCCTTCCTTTAGCAAAAAGAACCAGAAGTAGGTACAGGAACAGGTGCTCTGAACTGACTTAGCTTGGGTCCAGGTGAACTAAATTTAACACAATTGAATTTAGACTGTCTAAGCAGAAAAGCACTGGGACATTTGCACTGTGCTGCCCTCCACAACTTTGCAGAACACAATGCAGAAATGCCTAGTATGTTTTGGAGTGAGAGGCCTGCTTCTCAAGCTGTCACACACTGAGTGCGTAAGCCTCAGCTAGCAACCTCTTCAATCTGCAGCCAAAAAGTCTGTGCAAATTTACCTCATCCATACACTTACTTCAAACAAGAAATTTGTGTGAATGGAAACACACAGCTATCTTTAGGTTCTTCTGGGATGCTGTCATCCAAGCTCATCCTAAATCTTCAAAAGATCTAAATGCTTTTACCCAGTATGTGTTTCTGAATTTCCACACATAGAATTAAACAGAGAAAACATCAACCCATTTCTGTTCTTAGCAACAGAGCATGGTAGATTGTGAGGCAGATAAACAAAATGGCTATTCTTCTGGAAAAATCCAGTTTCTTTTTTCCTACTCTGGGGCAAGAAGAAGGTGTGGTTGATTGATCCTGCCTGCTTGGCAGGTGCCCACCACAACTGCTCTCTCTCTCTGTCTTCTTTACTGGGCAGGGCAGAGTACCTATAAGAAAAGGCTCATGGATCAAGATAAGGCTAGGGACAGATAACTCATAAATTACTGACATGGGCAAATGAGTCTTGACTCAAGAAAATTTATTTAATTTATTGCCAATCAATTCAAAGTAGGATAATGACAAAAATAAAACCCAAATTTTGAAACACCTTGCCCCCATCCCTCCCTTTTTTTCAGACTCAATTTTACTCCTAAATTTTCTACCCACTCTTTCCCAGTGGTGCAAGGGGATGGGCAGTGGGAGTTGCACTCAGTTCATCACGTTATCTCTGGCACTCCTCTTCTCACTCTTCCCCTGCTCCATCATGGGGTTCCACCCATGGGAAACAGTCTTCCACAAACTTCTCCATTGTGGGTTTCTCCTATGGTGATACAGTACTCCACAACTGCTCTAGTGTGTGTTCTTCCCACAGGGCCCAGTTCTGCAGGAACTGCCTGCTTCAGTGTGGCTCCTCCACAAGTCCTGCCAGCAGACCTGCTGCAGAGTGGGCTCCTCTCTCTGTGGGGCTACAGGTCCTGCCAGGAGCCTACTCCCATATGGGCTTCCCATTCACACCCTCCTTTAGGCATCTACCTGCTCTGGAGTAGGGTCCTCCAGGAGCTGCAGGTTCATATTGAGCTCTGTTTTTTCTGTAGCCAGCTAATTTGTGCTGATGTGCAGCTGCTTACTGTGGTAGTACTCACTTTCTTACAGTGCTCTCACTTTCTTAGGAAAGAAAAAGGAGGGAGTCAAGGTTTGAGCCAGGCATCCTGTTTTACTGCCTGATTTCCCCAACTATTCTGCATACTTGCTTGTGTTTGATTATACTCATAATATTTGCAAAATATTAACTGATATAAAATAACTAATTATTTCTTCTAGATTACCTCTATGCTTATTTTACAGGTATTTAAGAGCATAAATAAAAAATTTTGGCAGGTTTTATCTGCTTTCATGTCAGGAAAATGAACCAAAGGAAAAGACTTCTAGTGAATTTCAATGTCAAATATGTAAGGAAAGACCAAAATAGACTTGGTTCATAACATCAGAATAAGTTTTCTTTCTATAAAGCTTTATTTATTTTCACAGATAAGAGGACAAAAACACAAATGTGAATCATCCCTTTTTATGAACTTTAGGAAGAGCTTTAGATGGTTTTTTTGAGCATATATTCTCCAAGGTGTATACTTTTGGTGGGAAGGGTTTTTCAACATATGTAACTGTCTGCTTGGGAAAAAAAGTCTTTTTGTTTGTAACCACAAACTTTTGTCACTGCAGGCTTTAAGAAATTGGAAGTTACCTAACCATGGCATTGCAGAGTTTAATGGCATAGCATTCACATTTTTTTCTAATGCTAATATATTGAACACTTAGACATGCTCTGTTGTCAGAATAAGGACCAGACTCTGCGCATGACCTCTATAATTCCATCTCCTAACTTTTTTCTCATTAATCAAGTTCTCTAAGTATGATTCCATGATTGCATTTGATTGCCTACAAGAGTAGCCAGACTATTAGTCTGTCTATGTAGAGTGTTAGCTTGAAACATTGCAAAAAACCATAGATCAACAGCTGGAGAAAGGTAGAGAAAGTGAGTCCTCTGAGAAGGAGCTGAGGGAGCTGAGGGTGTTTATCCCAGAGAAAAGAAGGCTCAGGGGAGAGCTTATGGCTCTCTATAACTGCCTGAAAGGGGGTTGTGGCCGGGTGAAGTTCAGGCTCTTTTCCCAGGCAACAACTGCCAGAATGGGAGGGCACAGCCTCAAGCTGTGCCAGGAGATGTTTAAACTGGACATAAGGAAGAAAGTCTTCCTTGGAAGGGTGGTCAAGCATTGGAATAAGCTGCCCAGGGAGGTGATGGAATCACCATCCCTGAACATGTTCAAGAAATGATTGGACATCGCACTTAGTGTTGTGTTCTAGCTGACAATGTGGTGTTTGGTCAAATGTTGCACTCAATAGTTTTGGAGATATTTTCCATCAATAATTATTCTGCGGTTATGCAAGTTTGGAAGAATAAATGAAATTGTTGAGGTTAATGAAAAGAGGAGATGGGAGGAAAATGGGTGCATGTAGAAAGGTGAGTCATAAGAGTAAATATTGTTTGGACCAAATAAAAGGAGTAATATTGGAAGAAGCTGAGCTTTTTCTCTCTGTCAAGATGTCTGTTATAGTTATATGGGAATTCTCTGGCACTGTTAGTATGGTTTAATTCAGCTTTATACATGAACGTATGAAAAACAGAAAATAAAATAATACACAAGAGGGTAATCAAAAAGACTCAGTAATCAGACTAGCTGAGTTTGATATTCTCTTAATTAATATTAAACTAAGAGAATACCTGCAAAGCAGAGATGTTTACCTGTGGGTAGCTAGGGATTTATCAGGGAAGAGGAAAGCCCAATATATTTTAGTTTTCTTCATAGGTCTCTTTGAAGGCCAGAAGTTGGCTGGGTGGTTTTCACCTGGGAACCTGTTTCTGTCTTTGCCAAAACGAAATATAAAACTGTGGGAGGGAAAAGGTGTCCAAGAGTTCTTTGTGAAGAACTGTTGAAAGCTAACATGTGCTCTGGAGACATCTTTCATGCAACTTTTTAAAGGACTGTTAATTTGCAATAAACAATAATAGAGCCATGTGGTGTTCTGTTACCAGAAAAACCCTTGCAAGTTTACTTGAAGAGAGAAGTAAAAAAAAACTACTAAGCATTTTCAGGAGCAAAAAACTGAAACTATGAATGGTTCTGTGTTACCTGTTAGGATTAGAGGCATATCTCCACTGTTTTAACCTTTCTAGTATCACATGCATTTCCATATCTAAAGAACAGAGAAGTTGCAAAAATATGCCATCAAGAATGCTTTTTGTCTTGTGTTTGCCTTTCTATATGCTGCATAAAATGTTTTCTGTAAGGATGCTTGCTTTGCAATACTATGCTGTAATATAAATTGTGTTTGACTGCTGTGAGTTTCAAGAAAGAGATTGATGGGTAGTCTGCATCTGCAATACCTCCATGAGCAGAGATACCTTTCTATTTTGCATCCCATTTTAGAAATCTTTGTAGCAGTAGGACTATTTCCTCAGATTGTCTACAAAGCTTAAAAGTGCTAATCGTTATGTTGTTTTTGCAAAAGATTTTTTGGGTTAAGTTAGGAACTTTTTCACCATTTATTTTTCATAGTCACATATCTATGTCTGTTGGGAATATTTTGCTGTTACACTAACAGCTACCTCAAAAATGTATGGACAATAGGTATGCTACTATCTAAGTAATACATAGCAGGTTTGGTGTTCCTGGAGCCTCAATTAGGGCAATATCTTTGCTTAAGAGGTGTAAGGATTTTGACCCTCATAATTATAACTGATGGTTACAAATTCTTGTAAAAAACCAAAAATCAGTCCAGGTTCTAACTGACTTTCTTTTGCAGGGAATGTATGAGAATGATGTTATATTACAGGTGGAAGTTCAAATTATATGACAGTAACAGCAATTTTTGTTTCATTTTTTATCAAAGAAGTATCTCTATGATGATCTGTATATGAATAACAAACTGCACAGAATTTGTTCATATGTTTTATTTCTTCCAAATATGCTCTATTGTTACTGTAGCTCATGCAATCTTTTAGTATTGTGGATTTTCTTTTCCTTTTTATGCACCCTATTCCACCTTCTCTTTCTCTCTCATACCTCAAAGATGCTTCTTTCAGTGAGCCTATGTCATTGCCTGCACTTTGGGAGGGTCTTAGAAAGCTTGTGATATTTTGTGCAATTCCAGTCTTTTCAATGCTGCTGAAACATCTTGTGTTTGGAATTCTATTCTGTTTCATCTTCTTTTTCAGGGGAGTTTTGAAGATACTGTGCCTCTTTTGTAGGGTCACTGTATCTTTGAGGGATTGGTAATGGCACTATAATTCTGGGAAAACAATAATTTTGCTGCAGGCTGTCCTGATTTTACAGGAAGTTCTGAGGCATTGCCCTAGATGGTAAAGAAGCAAAATGCTGTTTTCTTTTTTTTTTTTTTTTTTAATCTTACATATACACACTGCTAGTAGCACTTGAAATGCCTCACATTAATCATCCTTTGGATTTTTACTGAGACATGGGGTTTCCTTTGTTTGGAGCAGCTGCCTGTGAATCTCACTGATTGGCACCATGCAACTGCCTTTGCAGGGCTGCCAGCCCTCCTCTATGTGCCATGCCCTTGAAAAGCAGAAGAACATATTTCAAAGTTCTGTTTCCAAATGCATTTCTTTCACTTAATAGGTGAATAGAAGCTTTTATCCAGAGTCTCACACCAGTGAGATTCTTCAGGTAAATGGCCCAAGCATCAAAACTTACATCAGCTACAGCTGTTCAGCATTAACCCCAGTGTACTACATCTCTTCGCTTGCAACAAGTCTTTTGCTCCCCTGCCATGTCATGGATTCTTTGCCTTCCCCATCTTAAAAACCCAAACTGACTTTTGGTTTTCTGACTACAGCCTCTTGAATTATTTCACTCTTCCTCTTTCTTGTGAACACTTCTGTTTTTAGTGACTGTATTTCTTTATAACTCTTTCCTAATTGCTGCCTTGGTTAACTCCTTTCTTGACAAACAAATTTAGGAATCTTAACAAACTGTCCTGGGTAAGGGTTGTCATGTTTACACAGTTACAAATTCTTTGACTTCAGTCTGGGTAGCTTGTCCTAAAGATTTAAGTGTGTGCTCTTTGAGCTGAAGTTTCAAAAAAAAAAAGGCTTTTATCCTGTATTATCTAAAAGTTGAGAATTTTCATTTAGTATGCCTAAATGTCATTATTTCCTTCTAGATATGTCCTTTTAATTTATTGTATAGTTTGTAATGATGTTCCTATCAAAAGATCTGCATAACATTCAAAGTATTTCAAGAGACAACTGCATCATTATGAAGAGAGAAATTTTAGTAATAGGATCTCATTGTCTAAGAGATGAGGCATAGCAAACTAAATCAATTAGAAATCCAACCCAGGCACATCTGGATTAGTGTTTAGGAGCCAATTATTTTTTATAGTAATGGAAAAATGTAACTACTGAAAATGCTTACAAAAGTGTTGAATCTTAAACAACACCTTAAACAAAAGAATCTTAAAATCAGAATGAAGTAGTACTTGAAAAGTTTATAAAGTTTTTGTCTTTTTTCCCAAAGCTCAACTTTTTTCTGTTCTGAGTCAGCCAGCCATTATTCTTAATTAAAACAAGAATTGTTTTACCTGCATTAGGTGTTACCTTCTATACTGGACTAACTTAGGTTCCTTACGTTAATGAAAGAGCCTTTTTCCTTTCCTATTGCATGGCTCATTAGTTAGATTCAATTTCAAATGTCTCTCACACTGGATAAATCCTTCAGCAATTAAGATATTGACAAATACATTCACTAAAAGCATTTAAGAGTTTGTCTCTAAAGTTTGTAGATAACTTTCATAGAACAATTTCTCTATTTATAAATAAAATTAAGTATGAATAAGTATCTCTTTATTTAGACCCCCTACAATATTAATCATGTAGATGTTATTGATCTAAAAACCCTATCTCAAATGCATGCTTCCACTGGCTTATCAGAGCAAGACAAGTTCCAGCTGTTAAGTTCTTTTGAGGTAAAAGGGAATAGATTCAAAAAAGTGGTACTTTCTCCAGTCCATTTTTAGCCTGGAAGAATGAGGAACTCCTTTGCACTGATGTTTGCTGGTATTAAGGTGAGACGCAGGAAATTCAGTAAATGGAAAGCTCTGGTTCAGCCATTGATAAAGGCTACTTTTGTAAGGTTGTGGTTTGGCACTGTGGGTTATTTTTTGTTTGTTTGTTTGGCTTTGGTTTTTTTTTTGTTTGTTTGTTTTTTGGGGTTTGTTTTGTTGTTTTCTTGGATTTTTTTTTGAGTTGGTTTTTGCTTGTTTGTTTGTTTTTTGGTTTTTTTTGTCTTCAGTAGCTCCTGAACTTCATCAGATGTATTATAGAAGCAGGAATTATGCAAGAATGTGTCTAGTGCCAAATCTATACATACTCAAAAGTGCCTGATAGTCAAGCAAATAAGCTCTAAAGGTCAGTTGGCTAGAATACACTGTCTAACATTTTTGTTGCCAAGGAACTTGAACACTGTTTTTTAAGAGGAAAAGATACTGTGCTCGTCCATTATGACACCTAAAAAGGTTATAGTATAAATTACGTATAAATATCCAGACACATTTCAACACTGATGATTTTGTCTCATTTTTTTAAAGAACAAGTTATACCAGTGAAAAAAACTTGTATCCTGCATCAAAAATGAAAGATGTTTCTAAAGGAACTCAGAATCCTATTCATTACATTGTGGTTTATCCATTAAAAAAAAAATCTCTTCCTCCCTGGCATATTTCTTGAAGAGCCATTTTCTTCAATATGAAAAATGGAAAGTTATTTACACTTTTACATTGGACATAGAATAACTTTATTTATATTTATACATCCTGAAATATGTTTGGATTGGGCAACAAGAAGTTGGAAAGATGAGCTGTGGAAAGGGACCTGGGGGTTGAGAATGAGCCAGCAGTGCCCTGGCAGCCAGGAGGGCCACCTGTGTCCTGGGGGCATCAGGGTCAGCATCGCCAGCTGGGCAAGGGAGGGGGGATTGTCCTGCTCTGCTCTGGGGCAGCCTCACCTCGAGTGCTGGGGGCAGCTCTGGGTGCTACAGCATAAGAAAGTAATTAAACCATTAGAGAGCACCCAAAGAAGGGTAGGCACTGATTTCTGGTGAGCAGTGACAGGACCCAAGGGACTCGCCTGAAGTTGCATCAGGGAAGGTTTAGGCTGGATAAGGTTCTTCCCCCAGAGGGTGGTTGGGCTCTGGAAAAGGCTCCCCAGCAAAGTGGTCACAACACCAAGTCTGACAGAGCTCAAGAAGTGTTTGTACAACGTTCTCAGGCCTATGATGTGACTCTTGGGGGTGTCTTGTGCAGGGCTAGGATTTGGACTTGATGATTCTCTGTGTCCCTTCCAAATCCCAATGACTGCCTAACAGCTTCTGTGATTCTAAGCACTTAACTTCGAACATGTAATAAAAAACCACAAACCAACTTTTTGAGTTTGTTGCTGTTTAATTTTAGTACATGTCCTCTGGTTCTGGGGTGGATTTTTGGAGAATATATGTTTTCTGTTATCCAAAGGGAGCTTATATCATGGTTCTCCTACTTCCCACTTATGATGTATCTGATGCCTCAGCTTTTAGCTTTTATATTTCTCAGATTTTATTCTGCTTTAGTGTGTAAGTCTAGGCTTCATATTAGGGGATGGTAAGCTCTCTTCACAGAGTAGGTAGACAAAACAATTCCTTCTCTAGCTGGGGACCCAAGGACAGCCTATCTAGAGCTCAGGCCCAAGAGGATAAACAACAGCAGACTGAAGAGAGAAAACAAGAAGGATGGGACTTCATGGGCTAAAGCTGTAATTGGACAATTAGATCCAATATGCTAATGGACCAAAACTTACAAAAATGTGAGAATCCATGACCTGTTGTCCATTTCTGTGGCCATTTTGGGTTGTGCGGCCCAAGGTAGATTTATTTGAGGCCTCTTAATAAACACCTACCTTAATAAATACCTTATTCTTTAGCTCCATCTAGTCTCTGTTTAGGTCAGCCTTCATAAGGCATCATATCTTCTTGATTACTGAGTGGTCAGACCTGAAGAGATGAGAAAATAAAGTGGCACTGTAACTCTCAGTTCTTACTCTGCTCTTTCCCAAAAGCAATTTAACGTTCTTTCTGACATTTGGCAGCTTGCACATTTTGTGCCAATTGTTTTATTATGTTGTAATGTTGGCAGCTTTTTAGGTTACGTAGATGTGACCACAAACTGTTTTTGACTCATGACTAGCTGAGCCTATAGAATGCAGTTAGTGCAACTGCTCTCCATTTGAATAAAGGGATTTGCTTACTTTCATTGCTGGCTGAATATGCAGAGGTTCTTGTGGATGCTTTGCAAGCCCTTACTTGTGGCTTGCAATATACTTTTCGGGCAATGTGTTCTCCAGTGAACCATCAACCACTTTGAACTCTAATAACAAATTCAACATTGTTATCAATTTATATACTTTTCTCAAATGATAGAACTTAATCTGGTTCAACAGTATTTATCAGAGTTTCTCTATAAATATAGCTTTCTTAGAAATATAGGACAGTGAATTAAATTTCGTTTTTTTAATATCTGTATATTTCAAAAGTCATCATATTATTTCGTTTATTTTCTTTTCCTGTTGGCTCAGAGGATGGACAATAGCTGCCTAAGACTACCCACTTGTCACTTTTTGCCTTGTCAGACAAACCTGTATGAATCTGTTTAAAAATCAAGGTCATACAGTTTTTCTGTGTGATATCTATAGCTTTCTTTTCTATAGATATATGTGGGTTTGTGTGGTTGTTTTGTTTGATTGTTTGTTTGTTTGTTTTAATCTCCCAACCCTTCCTCCTGATCCTGGATATTGTAGCTGAGGTGCTTAAGGCACAGCCTAAGGGTAATTGAGCAACATTCTGCATACCGTATCAATTTATTTTTAAGGGGTCTATAGCAAGTCTTCTGTTTTCTCTTGCTACTATAAAAAACAGGCCACAGAAAGATGGTTGAAATATTCAGTGATTAGAGAAATTGGTGTTTTGTAGTACAAGATAATTAATATTCATGGATTAGTATGAATATTTCTCCTCACATTAACTAGAAATTACCGTATCTTATATTATTTCTGTGTCTGTGTGTATGTAGTAACATGTTTCCTCTGTTAGGAGGAAAGATAAGGATCCACTCAAGACAATATGGCTTCTGCTCATCTTATGTGCATAAACTTCAGAATAAGTTATTTTCTGTTGCTTTATATAGTTGTCCAGCGTAGTGGGTTGACCCTGGTTGGAAGCCAGGTTCTCCTCAAAGCCTCTCTGTCACACCCCTCTTCACTGTATGAGGGAGAGGAAATATAACTAAAGTTTCATGGATTGAGATAAGATCTGGGAGAGATAACTCAGCAATTACGCTCACAGCCAAAAGCAACTGGACTCAAGGAAATTGATTTATTTTATTAACAAAGTAGTGTAAAGAGAAACAAAACCAAACTTTAAAATGCCTTCCACCCAGCCCTCCCTTCTTCCTGGATTTGACTTCATTCCAGAATTCTCTACCTTCTCCCTCGCAGCGATGCACCAGGAATGGGCAATAGGAGTTATGGTCAGGAGCTCTACAGCTCCTTCATCCTCACACTCTCCCCCCATCTCCCATGTGCATCCCTCTTGTGGGACTGCAGCTCTTCATGAACAGTTCCAGCATGTATTCTTCCAGCTAGGTGCAGTCCATGATTAACAGCCTTCTCCAGAGTGGTTTCCCTGCAGAGTCACAAGTCCTGACAGCAAAGCTGCTGCAGCATGTGCTCCTCACAGGGTGACAGGTGCTGCTGGGAGCCTGTTCCAGAAGGGGCTTTCCATGAAGTCACTGCCTCCTTTGGCAGCCACCTGCCCTGATGTGGAGCCCTTCATGGGCCACAGGGTGGATCTCAGCTCCACTGTGAATCTCCATGGATTGTATGGGCATCCTCGCTCTGGCTGGCACCTGGAGCACCTCTTTCCCCTCCTTCTCCACTGACTTTTATGTCTGCTCTGAGGGCTCTTTCTCCCTCATATCTTGCTCCACTCTCCCAGGTGCTTTTGTACAGTTTTTTTCTCCCTTCTTAATTATGTTATCCCAAAGGTGCTACCATGAACTGAGCTCATGGCCAGCAGCATTTCTGTCTTGGAGCTAGTGAGCAGTGGATTTCTGGGACACAGGGGAAGTTTCTAGCATCTTCTTATGGAAACCACCCCTGTAGTCCTTCATTACTACAACCTGTCCCTGAAAAGCAGTACATCCAGAAACTTTAGATCTTCAAAAAGACCATGTTAAATGGCTTGTTTGCAACTTTACACAAGGTTTAATTAATAATCTGTTGTTCTTCCCTGTTCACTGACTAAATATGTGTATGTGAATGACAGGTGCAGGACACTGATGAACTGCTTTTAAATACTGGGCACTTGATTTGGCCCTGAAATATATTTTAGTCCAGAAGACAACTGATTTTGTTTTGCTAACACAAATTTATCAGTTACATTGTTCTCAAATTTTTAGATAAAAGTTGTGTGTTGAGAGGAATGTTCTCAGAATGGAAAATTTTAAAAAGTTCTGAATATTATTGGTATTGTGATAAATGATGAAAATTGAGATTTCTTCCTATTCTCCATTTCCAAGTAACCACTGCAGGGAAACATGAAATTGGAATATACACTTTGTGTTCTAGGATGTTTGATCTTTGCTTCAGAGATCTGGCAGAACTCTGAAGTTCTGCCAGAACATGAATGAGCAACAATGTAATTGGAATTTTTCTTAAGCACTTTTATCACATGAAGCTAAAAGGAAATGATTGCTATCCCCAATGTGTCATAATTTTTTAAAGAAGATAAATTATTTACATATTTACCAAGGAGAGAGAACTTGCAATGGAGAGATACCATCTTAAACAGGTCAGCCAGATATATGGTCTTAAAGGCCAAAGAACTATTTTAAGTGGCAGTTGATTCTTAAAAAACAGCTTCAAAATTTTAATTAATGTGTATGAATTTATATTCTTAAATTGAGTTGAGTACCTTGTGTTAGTTATGTGAAATTGAAAGGGTTTTCATCACATCCCTCAATTTGTTTGTTCTTCAACTCCAAGTAACAGTTTCAACTAGTAATTTTTGAACTCATCCAACTCTATAAAGGTCATACTGGTGCCTGCACTTTCAGTGTCTACTGTCAAATAGCTTATCGTGCTATGTGAAACACAGTTAAAGGTTCAGTACCAGACTTAAACAATGGTCTTCCTTACTGCTAAAGCTTCAAATTTTATTTAAGGGCTGATTACACAGATGCCCTGAAGATTAATTTCTCCCACTAAACCTGTGCTCAAATGCAAAGGTCAAGTTTTCATGTGACAATAAAACAAAACTAGTCATTATTCTGTCTCCCAAGTGAGATGAACAGATTTCAGTTCCAACAGCAACTGAAGAATCTCAGAGAATACAACAGTTTTGTGAGACTTTAGCTAGTGCACTCTCTCTAAAAATGAACAACACTGAATCCAGGAACTTAATAACCTTTGATGAATTTAATAATGTCTAAAAAAGAAGTTGATCACAAGGATGGCTGAAAAACTGATAGCACAAGAAAGGCAACTATTAAGACTGCTGCCTTGCCTGCCAAAGCAACTTACACTAACAGGGAAACATAATAAAAGTGCTGAGAAAGATCTACCAAAAAGATCAGACTCAGCAATGTTAACAGTAATGATGTAGCTGGTAAATTACTTATTCCAAGCTTAAAAAGACAAATGCATGGAATTTCTGAAAGTCACCTTCAGTTAGAAACAAAAGTCCTTTTATCTGTGATTCAAATTGCTGACCCTTTAGTGTAAATCAAAAATTCTGACAGATGCAGTGTGGCAAGAGGCTTTTCTGTTATTTTATTAGTATAGAAGAAGGTATGTCCAGGTTTTGGCCATCCCACTCTGATATTAGTGGGAAGAGAATGAGGATGGATGACAACCTTTTGCAGTTCTAAAAAGTGTACAAGTAGAGAATTGTTTGACAGATAGAGTATTTTTTCCTCCAGTATAAGATATGTAGCAATTTACTGTGAAAACAATATTGTTCTGCCAATATAGAAGTTGCTGGTGTAGCCATACAGAGATTATTGGGACAGCTTCCACATGAGAAATGACTAAGGAGACCAGCAATTTTCAGGAGAATAGATGGAGGAGTAGAATTGATGTCTACAATATAATGAGAGAGAATAAGGAACAATTATTTGTTACATCTTCAAATAGAAAAACTGGGAATCATCAACTGACCTTTGGGTGCAGTATTGCATTTGGAACTAAAAGACATGGGTTTTAATAGGCTCTAGTTAAACTGTGGCCTTCTTTCTAGGAAGTTCTAGTAAGCGCTTAAGGTTTATGTGGATTTAAAGTGTGACAATAAAATAATGGAAGAAAATAATCAGCTGTGAGTTATTATAATACATGATACTTTGTCTCAGTGCATTGCTGATCCACCATTTGCTGAAGTGCTCAAATGCATTCTGGAGAGATGTTTTTCACCTGCTTACTATTTTATTGGCATTTTATACTTCCCCATGTGAGAGAGGGTCCCAAAGTCTTTGAAACTTAAATCTGACATGTGT
This sequence comes from Vidua macroura, assembly GCF_024509145.1. Classification (NCBI taxonomy): domain Eukaryota; kingdom Metazoa; phylum Chordata; class Aves; order Passeriformes; family Viduidae; genus Vidua; species Vidua macroura. Next base: position 31,371,998 of record NC_071611.1, read on the forward strand.
GGCCATTCTTACCACATACCTGTCCACTGCTACGGAAACTAATGAAGTCTCAGTCTAATGTGATTTCAAAGCCTTCAGCAGAATATAATAGGCCTGACTGTTCCAGTTGGAAGGGTTGATCTGGATGGTGAAAGGATTGAGTAAACTTCACAGACAGCACCAAGTATGGCATGAGTGTCGATCTGCTGAAGAGTAGGATGGCCCTCCAAATGGGGGTTCGAGAAGCAAGATAGGGCAAGATGTACAGTGTGAGGTTCAACAAGACCAAGTGATAAGTCCAATACTTTGGCCACAACAATGCCAGGCAGCACTACAGGCAGAGGGAAGAGTGCTGGAAAGCTGCCCAACAGAAGATGACCTGGAGGTCCTTGCTGACAGTGGCTGAACATGAGCCAGGGTGTGCCTAAGGGGCCAAGAAGGCCAGTGGCATCCTGGCTTGAATCAGCAATAGTGTGGCCAGCAGGACTAGGGAAGAAGTTTTCCTGCTCTACTTGACACTGGGCAAGCCACATTTTGAGCCCTGTTCTGGGCCCCTCAATTCAGGAAGGACAATGAGATACTGGAATGAGTCCAGAGAATGGCAATAGAGCTGTGGAAGGTTCTGGAGAGAGTCCTGTGAGGAGTGGCTGAAGGAGCTGGGGGTGTTTATCCTGGAGAAAAGGGGGCTCAGGGGAGACCTTCTCACTCCCTACAACAGCTTGAAATAAGGGGTGGGGCCAGGTGGGGGTCAGTCTCTTCTCCCAGCTACCAGTGACAGGAAGAGAGGACATAGCCTTAAGCTGTGCTAGGGGATGTTCAGGTTGGACACGAGGAAGAATTTCTTCACAGGGTCATAAAGCATTGGAATGGGTTGTACAGGTAGGTGGTGGAGTCACTGTCCCTGGAGGTGTTAAAGAAAAGACTGGATGAGGCACTCAGTGCCATGGTCTAGTTGACAATGTGGTGGTGCTCAGTGAGACTTGATGATCACAGAGGTCTTTTTCCATATAAATGATCCTGTCATTCTGTGAACAATCATCCAGTCCTACTGTCTGACTACTTCAGGTTTGACGAAAAGCTGAAGCATATTTTTAAGGGCTTTATCTAAATGCCTTTTAAACACTGACAGGCTGGGAGCATCAACCAACTCTCCAATAAGCCTATTCCAGGATTTGAACAATCTCCTGCTGATGAAATGCTTGCTAATGTACAAACGAAACCTGTCCTGGCTCAACTTTGAAGCATTCTCACAATTCACAGAATAATAGAATTGGTAAGATTCAAAGGGAACACTGGAGATCAACTAGTAGTACACCCTCTCTTCTCAAGCAGGATCCCCCAGGGCACGTTACCCAGGAGTGTATTCGGATGTTTTTGCATCTCTCTAAAGAGGGAGACTCCACAGCCTTTCTGGACATCAGGGAGACGAGATTAGTGCCTGTGTCTCAGGTTTCTCTTCTCAGGAAGAGCAGACAGCAATGAGGTCATCTCTCAATCTCCTTGAATCTAAACTATACAAGCCGGAAGTCCTCAGCTTCTCTTTGTAAGACATTCTTTCCAGCCCTCTCACCAGTCTTCTTGCTCTCCTCTGGATGCATTGGAGTACTTTAATGTCCTTAAATTGTGGGCCCAGAACCACACACAGCACTCAAGGCAATGATATTTACAAATTTATTGAAACTTATGAAGACAGAAAGGCATTGCCTCTTTTTTGGGATAAGGTTAAGAGGACACAGGATGTTCAAGTGTTCTCTCCAAAGTTTTAAACTCTATATGAGTTGAAAACCTCCAGAAAAGGCTGTGTATGATCTATGTCTAGACAGAGAATACACTGAGATGACTTTAAAGAAGGATGAATTGAGCAGAATGTGCTTTTAACCATAACTCACCTTGCAGGCTATTGCTTTTTATGAGCAGAGCAAGAGAGAAGAAAGGTTGAAAGGAAGAGCCAGCATTGTTTTGCCTGTCACAGACTTATAAAATTTGATTGTGGTTTAAAGATGACACTGGTAGTTCTTAAAAACTATTTCATGCTCTTCAGACAATTATTTTCAGTTAGTGTTTTGCAACCAATGGTGTGACCTGCTCTGCTTACAGCTTGATTGCCTAATATTTTCCCACCAGACAGAAAACTTAAATCTCTTACATCCTTGTTCACAACATTTGTTTGAGAAAAAGAATACCAGGACTGAGAGAACTGTTTTGTTTAAGGCTTTTTTTCTCTACTCACTCAAATCTTATCCAGAACTAGCTGAGTTATCCAAAGTATTTAATTGCCAGGTTTTGTTTTTGTTTTTTTTTTTTTTTTTTTTTTGAGAAGAAAGAAAAAGGCAATGTGCTAAAATAACTGCACATATGAACTCAGTGAGCTGGGTTCACACTGCTGCTGCCAGAGTGACAGCTGCTGCTTCACTGAGAATATCTGAGACTGCCAGAGGGAGTGAAAAGAAACACTGGGGCAGTAGTCCAGCCCCTTACAAATTTGTCGCTACCATTGAACTTGTGGGGCTCCCAACAAGGTAAAGCGCAGACTGTTTTTTATTCCCCTCCTCTTCTCCTTTGACTTGTAACTTTATTTTCTTCCTGACAGCCTTGAACTTCTCCCTTCTCTCTCACAGTGACTTGGTGGGGGTCTCAGAATTTTTTTTTTTTTCTCTGCTGCTAATATGACTCTGCATGCATCTCCTGACTCATATCACCTCTGGGAATTGTACTAGGCAGAAAACATGCTGGTTTAATATGCCCCACTCTTTTGTACCTGATTCTATTTGTAGGGGATCAATATACAACAAGTAGTTCAAATACTTCTATTTGAACTTCTATGGAAGCAAGGAAAGAAAAGCCTGATATTCCCACCTTAAGATAGGGAGAGAGATAATGGCAGGGTTCATTCTTCAGTATTCAGTCTCACTCTTTGAGTGCCAGTGCTTGGCCTCAGTGATCCATCCATGCCAACAGGCTACCAAGTTCCTGGTCTTGTCAGTAATATCTTTAAATGGTAACTGTGCTTACTGTGCTGTGTAGACCAGCAACTATCAGAGCTTCCTAACCATCATGGAAGTTTTAGAGTGGCAGACGTAGTGCGCAGTGTTTTTTTCTGAGTATAAACTTAGGAAGTTATGTACAAATCACTTTTCTCCTCTTAAGAAAAGCCTCCTCTGAAAATCCTGTACAAAATACTACAGTTTCTGAAATCCAGTCTCATAAGTTGGAAAGGACAAATTTTACAGTTTTATAGCTAGTTTCTAACAGTGTTGCATTCCTTTTCCAAAGGACTCCAAACTTCCTTCTTTCTGGGACTTGAATGCATCAATTTTGTGCCTAACTGTACAGCTGTCATTTTTATACTTTCTAGTGCCTAGATTAGTTGTCAATGCAAACAAGTTCTAGTACAATCAGATTTTTCTGTGAATAAGAAAGTAGAAGCTTTGTAGGGCTTCCCCAGCTGGATATTTACAAGGTTTGTCAACAGAGTGGCAAACAGATTGGGTCTACTATGTTCTGAACTTCAGTTATCTGCTTTCATAGCTTATCTGGCATATGTCTGAGCATAAGGTTTATAATTCTTTTAAAGACATGCTCTCTTAATGTCTTGGAGACAGTTTCTTCATTCCTGACCAGATGTTACTAATTACTATGGAGAAAATTAGTCCTCTGGATTATGGAGTTTCTCTTCCATCTCTTTATCTTTATTTCTTACCTTTGTGGGAGAAAGAATATGTCTAAGTGAAAACATTTTTTTATACTTATCTGTCTTCCATGAGCCTGTCCCTTGAATCTAACTTCCTGTGGGTCTGTACGAGTCTGTTTGTCTGTAGCTAATTAGACTTCTAATGTTGTCCCCATACCTTCTTCTTTTTCTGGAAAAGTTTTATTACTTTACTCCCTTCAAGTACTAGCCTTTGTGAGTGAACTGATTTCACCTGTCTCCAGCTTTTTATTAGTCCAAAAGTGACTGCTTTTCAGCAGACAAATGAGATTTAAGTGTCCTTCATCATTGCTACTCTGGGATATAGGTAATACAACTTTGAAAGCATAAAGCTGATCCTACACATGCAGGATGTTCAGTCCTACAGAAGCAGTTTATACAACCTCATGGCCTCATAGGTAGTTTTTAAGCTATAACTTGCTGCAGTACGTAGGGATGGAGATGGGTGTCTTGTGGCTTAAATTCTGGAGTAAGAGTCAGAAGATGGAATTCAACTCCAGAGTCAGTGATCATGGGAAAAGATGCTTAATATTTTGTCTCCCTCTACATATGTTAAACTGAGAGGAATTCTACACTCCTATATTTTTTAATGGGTGTAGTATAGAGTGTGTGTGTTTCCATTCTTTGTATGTAAAATGAATTCTGTATCTAGGATTTATTAAAAGAAAAAGGATGTTTATAATAAAGCCTATTTGCTTTCTTTTTTATTCTTTTCTATCTGTTCTTTTCTTTTCTATTTCTTGGTGATGGTGGACATGTCTTCCACTAAGTATCCCATATAGCTCAATTTCAAATCTGGGCCACTGGGCTGAATTAGTCAGTCTGACTTAGTGCAACTGTTCTATTAACAAAATCAGTAATAACTTGTTGGTTGAGCTACTGAAATAAGAATTTTACTAAATACAAATTGTTTTAGAATTTCTTTGGGGTCTTAAACTATCTCCATTCTGAGCAAAATACAAGCCCATATGTATACTACAACATAATTTATTCAGGCTTAAGGTGTGCTAGTAATACAGCCAAACTGTACAACTTTGTTCTCCCTCTATGCAGAATTCAACATTGTTTATATTGTTTTCACATTGAATTTGCCAGTTAACTGGACATCTAGTTGCAACTTTATCACTGGCTGAGCTTTTTCATGTGCATGTGAACCAGTAAGACTGGTTTCCAAAAGGAATTTTTGTATATTTTAATTAACTATTTATTTATATCCCCCCAAAAAATTTGCTATGTGTGCAGTGTTTCTTGAGCTTGTTTTTTGTAGACACATAAAATAACCTGAACTAAAGGTTGTTCTTGTTTACTGTAAGCAGGAGTTTCACATTCTTTTGTAGACTGTCTACTAAATCTTTATAGGGTTACATGCTGGATGAAGTCCTTCTGCTTCTGACGTAGGGTGTGTATTCATGGATCATATGTTCCATTCCTTGCATATTTTCCATGTTTCTTTGTGTGCAAACTACCATAAAGAGTACAAAATTATTTTATGATCTGGTGTTTGTTGGCATTTCTGCTGTATCAAATAAAATCAGCATCTGGAGACATGAACAACTTGTTTATTAAACTACTGTATGCTTGCTTATACGTCATTCAGAACACAGTGTTTGTTCCCAAATAGTATTGGAGCAACCTTTTTCTTCATGTAATATTCACTAGCAGATTATACCTGCTGATTAATCAGATGAATAAACAGACACAATTTCTCTTGTAGCCTGCCTGTAGATCTCTACTTCCATTGTTCCTATCTGCAATTACTAATATGCCCTAGCATGTAGAGTTTTGCTGCTGTTTTTAGAGCAGGGTGTCATAGCAATATGCCTGTCTGTCCATATATTTTATGTGTGCATTGCAAGGGGTGATTTTGTAGCTTATATAGTTAGCCCACAGAGATAAACTGGTAACAATTACTTCTGTATGAACTTCATGGATTGCAGGTAACCCTAGGAAAGCCAAGCACAAATGCACTTTGAGAGAGCAAGTACATCTGCAGATGTTTAAGCTTGCAAATATCTTGTCATCAACAAAACACTTTTGGAGCTGCAGGAATAAAGGCATGCGAAATCTAAGGGATGAGCAGCAAAATTCACAGTGGGGTCGAATGTGGGTTGAGAAAGTTTATATATATCTAGGAATGTAATTTTTGTGGTTCAACAGCAGCTGGCAACTAAGCTTGGTCACTCACTTCCCACTAAGATGGGGGAGAAAATCAGAAGAGCAAAAGTGAGAAAACTTGTGGATTGACATAAAGGTAGTGTAACAGGGAAAGCCTCTTTCCAAGGGCAGACAGGCATTCAGCCATCTCCAGCAGAGTGGGGCCCCATCATGTTTAACAGTGATTTGGGAAAACAAACACCATCACTCCAATCATCCTCCCTCTTCCTCCTACTTTCCTCAACTTTATATGCTGAGCACAGTGTCATATGGAATGAGATATCCTGTGGGTCAGTGGAGGTCAGCCTTCCCAGCTGTGTCCCTCCTGTAACTCCTTATGCCCCCCAGCCTTCTGGCTGGTAAGGTGGGTGAGTAGCAGAAACATTTTTGATGCTGCGTGGGCCCTGCTCAGTAATAGCTGATATATGTCTGTGTTATCAAGACTGTTTCCAGCAACAATCGCACATATAAACACATGCCAGCTATTATGGAGAAAATTAAACCCAGTGAAAACCAGCATGTTAACTTAATTGTGCATTCTTTTGGAGAACCTATTTGCCACTGATGAAAGTAGCCCTTTTTTCACAGGTCCCAGGTTAGCTAGGAGAGATGAAGAATGAAGTTCCTCCTATTAGCATTTTTCCGTAAAAACAGCTGTAGCTACCAAGCTGCCTCACTCATATCTAAGCTGTGCCTGCCTCTTCTAGCCAGATTAGTCTACTATGCCCAGACACTTTAATGTATCAAAATGGGACTCCCCTTCAGTTTGCCAGTAAGATTAACCTTCAGGCAAATAAGTGCTGAATTTCCTGCTTGATGTTTTCCCTTTAAGCTGTATTTACAGCATTTTAAAAAGTTTTCAGCTAACAAAATAATTTCAAGCATTGGCAATGAAAAATAATTTGTGGATGAACCATTTAAAAAAACTGTAACTGGCAGAAGAATGCATTACTTTTAAGGATGCTGACTTTATTAGTTGAAGTGAAGTTGATATCAGTGTGGCAGACTCAGAAACACAATAAATCAGGGAGTTCTGAAAGGCAGCCAAGTACAGAAAGAATGAATTTCATGCAGAAAACTCCTGTTATGGAGATGAATAATTTAACAAGATGGAAAAAGAGGATATGTTATCTTAAGTACTGAAGGATTAACTGTATTACTTTACCTCAGACAATCCAGTGAAGACTTTTCTCAAGTGCAGGTATTATTTCAGTTAAGTTATTTGATTTTAAATTGAAATACAGTAAACTGGCAATGTGATACAGTCCACAGTTATACAGCAAATAAGGGAATGGTAACAATTTCTTGTGGTACTCAGTGGATTTTGTTTTTAAAACACTGAATGTGGGTGTCAGGTTACATGTAAAATCCTGCACTGGTGGAAATGGTAGGAGTTAATACTCTTCGTGATTTTGAGAAGCAAAATAACAGACTACCACTCTTTGAAATATATCTGAGAGCTGTGGTAGGTTTCTTTGTTGAAAGACTTAGAACTAACAAATTTGCATTTCATTTGGGAAACTTATTAAAAGAAGCAAAAGGTGTAAAAAAGATGTTTTTGACACAGATGTGGGGGAGGCATTCCCCTCCTAACCAAAGCCTTTCATGAAGGCAATGTATGGTGGGACAGAAGGGGCAATTCTGAAGGCTGTTTGTGGGGAAAGGCAGACCACTACTTGAATTAATCTGACAAAAAGCACTTTAGCATGTGTGTATATATATTCACTTGCCTCTTTCATTAGCAAATGCTTTTCTTTGGAGGAGGTTATTCCTCAGACATCATGGAAAGAAAACAGCTGGTAGTTGCTTTATTTTTCTTACATTTTGAAAGCAGGGAGCTGAAATTGAAAATTATAGGGTTTCTGTTTTCAGATCAGAGACATGAATTGCAAAGGTAACTAACTCAAGTTCCAAAGCTGTGAAACCATTTTGTTCATCAAATAGCATATGGGCTGGTGGCAAGGTCGTCAATGAATATAGATAACTGAAGATTTTGTATGCATCCCATAGGTGTGACAGGAATATTTTCAAATTGATAGCTTAAATTATATAATATTATCCCTTAAAAAATTATTTTTATGCTATCAATTCACCTATGCCCTTTGGTTTGCAAATGCTGTTCTTTGGAGGTGGCTGCTCTTTACCCCTGGTGGAATTGTAGAATCTTGGAACGAAGTTATTCCTTTCCTATGTTGCTCAAGAATTTGTGGAACACTGAGAATTTTTTCTAATTAATAGAAACAACACAACTGAACAGCACTTTCAGTGTCTGTTACAAATTATTCACTTTCAGCATACTGTTTTTTTTTTTTCTTTTTGCATTGTAAGTGTTCATCAAGACATACTCAAAAGGATGAAATAATGAAAAACTTCATTATTACTGCAGTAGACTGTAAACCAGGGGAGGAGCCTGCCTATGCCTAGGTTTGCAAAAAGACATGATTCATGAGATTAAAGGCTTTTGTCTCTCTAATTCAAGTTATGGTGCCCAGCAGGACAAAGTGGTTCAGATGGTCACCTGCAGCTACCAGCTGTCTTCTCAGAAAGAATCTAAAACTGCAAAATATCTGTAGAATCTGTCAAATATGGTATCTTCACAGCAAATACAGGAGTCTGTTTTATGGAATGCATTTTGCCCAGGAGATTTCAGCAATTATTGTGGAATGGATTTCAAGAGGAAGAAGAAAAAGGAAGAAATATAAAGAATAACTCTATCTAAAAAGGATTTAAGGATGGACAAACCAAACCTAGATGATTTCCATTCTAGTCAAATTCATGCTAAGTCACATCAGGTTATCCGTGTTTACATTCAGTATTACTAGGATTTCTGTATAAACAGGCCAACTTCTCATTAAAAAAACTGTAGCTTTTTATGTATTAAGAATAATTTCTTACTTTTTTTTAGTAGTAGAAATTTTATCAACACAGAGAATTCAGTGGACATATTTATAGAAAGATAATTCCGTAAGGTCCAAATTTTTATTTTGACAGATTTCTCTGTATTTTTCATTAGATGAAAATGTACATTTTTATTTTACACTGGTTTATAAAAGAAACTATAATAATAAATATGTCAATGTTTATTTAATATGAAATATTTTATATAAATTTAAAAAATAAATTATTTCTCTAAATCTAAAGCACTTCATTAAAGTTATTTACCAGAAAAAAATCAAAGTAATGTTAGTTTCACATTGATCAAACCCAGATTTTGAAACCATTGAATGTCCCAGGAAAAACAACTTTGGCTCCATATGCTCTAACATGCAGTTTGTGGTCTCTTCATATTGTTTAAAATACTTTTTCTTGCTTAGTAATTAAAGACACATTCTATTGTGCCTCTTTCTTGTAAATGATGTAAATCTTAAACCCTAGGACCATGCAGATGGCTTTCCAGGAAGGATGGCTTGTTAATGCACTGAAGCCACCTGCCATCTGTAAAAAGTATAATCTTACTCTAATCAGATTTTATGGAAGGATTTTTCACATTTTGATGTAACATTGAATTAACAGCAGCAGAGCTGTGAAACAATTGCATAAGAAATATAAATCCAGTTTTTATAGCTTTTTGTCAGTATTTTGAAAAATAATCACTGCTAAGAAAGATGGTGATTTTCTGAAATGTTTTAGCAGATGCTACAAATGTTTGACTACAGTACTAGCCATCTGACTGCAATGGAGGATTTTCATGTTGACTGGAATTTATTCTGTTCTTTTAACAATGAAACTGTGATTTTTCTTTTTTTCCCCTCTCTTTTTACATGCTTTCCTCTCTCTACACAGAAGGCAATCCTAGATAAGCAGATTAATATGTAGGATAGCTCCTCTTCATTGTTCGGTGCAGCACTTCCAGCTTTTCATAGCCAGTTGGACTTGTTAGGAGAAGCTAAGCGATTGGTTGTTTCCTGTGCTCTGTTTCATAAATTATAGCCCAGCATGCATGAGCATGATTCCTACAGTTGCAGTAATCCAGAGGCCTGTCAGTTCCTGACTTTATGCATGTTTATTTCTACTCGTTTTATAATATTGCACTGGAATTTCCTGTCTTAGATAGTTTGCTGTTGCATCGCCAGGACTCTGTGAGTAATTTTGACTTTTTCTACTCTGTTAATTACATACTGTAAACAAGAATGCTTGTGTTTAGGAAGTAGTTCACTGGCAGCTAACATTTGAGATTCTGTGCTGTTTAAGATCAGGTAAGTAAACTTTGTAGCTCTTCTCTTGCTAGGTTTAAAACATGATGTTACATGTGGTCAGTGTGCTTGGTGTTCATGCACATCTGAAATAAATGGTTTTGTCCCATAGCTTTTATTCTTCTACAATAAAATATAGTGGTGTTGCATTACACCTCATTTGTGCCTAATTAATGCATGTGGCATGTCTTGCATTTTCAAGTATACTGTATACTAGCAATTGTTGTAGAACTAATGAAGAAATGTATACAATTCTGAGCTTGTAATATGATAGAGAATCCCCACTCCTTTCATACTCCCCCCTTTTCCTCTAAATAAGAACAGACATCAGTAAAAGGCAGGATAGTGTTAACAACTGGTTTGTTAAACAACTGCAAGGTTTAACACACTCCCCCCTGTCCCCTGTCATTCCCCACCCCTCGTTTTTAAGTGCTGTGATGTTTTCTGTAATTAGTAGAGATTTTTTTTTTTTTTTTTTTTTTTTTTTTTTTTTTTTTTTTTTTTTTTTTGTGGCAAGCAAAATGACAGCATGTTGGAGTTTAGACTTTAAAAAGCAAATTCTACCCACAGTGAACTAGAAACTCGTGGGAAATGCTGTACAGGACCTGTGGTTTAATCAGATGGAGTTATCACAGTGAATCCCTTGTTGGTTTCCTGAGATTATCAAGTGTTACCGCTGCACAACTCAGGTTTAAAACAATAGAGCAACATATTGAAATCAGAAATTAGAAAGCTACTAAGGTAACACTCTACATTTCTCTCATAAATGCTATAAGATCATAGCCATTGCTATAAATACATGTCCATATAAAGAACTTTCCAGGTTGCTTTTTTCCCACTGGAAATGTCACTTTGCTCTGTGGTGTAATAAAGTTAGTGTGTGCTGGTAAATAGCTTAGGTTATATGAAGAATCACAGATGTTCTGCTACCAATACATAAGCCTATGCTCTTTCTTATTAGTTTTTATTTTTGACTTAACTTTTCAGATAGAATTGTGTGACTAAATAATTTTAAATAATAAATATTCTTCAGACATCTGCCTTGCTCTTTCTAATATAGATTATTGTTCCTGGGTATATAAAACACCTTTGTAAAACTTCTCTAGATATCTTTTTTGTGCTAGAAAAGAAATTATTTTTTGATCCTGAAATAGTAAAACAGAAATGTAATTTTAGCAATATTGCTGCTTGCATGTTTTGCATTGTAATGCCCAGATGCTTGCAAGATTAAAGTGACCATCACAAACTGAAAGTGAACAATATGTTGATTCTGTCTCAAATATTTTTGTTAGATGTGGATAAGCAAAGTGAATAGATTAGCTCCTCTAAATGGCTTTATGAAGTTTAACAAGGAGTTTGCTTGCACAGATAATATTTGAGGTAACTTTTGCAAACTTTACCATAATGGTCATATAAAGCAAGTAGATATGCTACTCTGTTTGGTAATATTAAACCTGAAGCACAGTGAAATCAGTTTGACTGAGATGATATGCATTCAATGAGATAATGAACTACATTATAAATTATTAATTCTTATGATATTTATGGAATAAGAAATAAGAAACCAAAGTTCTTTTAGACATGTAACCTAGTTTCAGCAGTGTTCCTCTGATGTATGTGAAGGACAAGTAATTAAGTTGGTGAGACATTAAACTTGGAGAATGTGGTATTGTGGTCTGAACAGCCATGTGATTTGTCATGTCTCATCTGAATGGAAGTTATTTATGCCAGGATAATTTTTTTCATATGGTCAGTCTATTTAGCTCTGAACATTGCTACTTTAGTTGTGTGCTCGACAAAAAAGAGGGACTGTGGAAAAAAACTTGCAAGTTTACGTGAGTTTCTTATGATGCTGTGTTTGCTGTGATCCTAAGGCGAGCAATGTGCTGTAGCCGAGCACATGGACTGCTAACAATTCTGTTAATACATGTTTCCAGCTGAAACTGTATTGAGACAGAATTCTATATGTGCTATTTGGAATCTAACATATCACAGGCAGTGCCTTCAGGCTGGATCAAAGTCCTATTGTGCTGGATGCTGTTCAAACAAGTAGTGAAAGGAAGTCCTTGCCCTTATGAGATTGTAAACTAAACAGGGTGGTAGGCATGGATGGGTATGTGCACAACTTAAACATAACCTGGGGCAAGTCAGAGCAGGTCAGCAGCTAAAGAAGGAATGAAATTCTGGAATATATTTGCAATACAGTGCTGTATTATGCATATCTGTAGCACAGCCCTGAGGCAGTGAAGGTCCACATTAGGACACCTGTTTGATCCAAGAAGCAGTATAGGTGCATTGTGCCAAAGCTAATTAGACCAGAATTAGCTTGCACTGAACATTTTACTGCTTCTTGTCTAGAGGCTCCCATAATTCATAGCTCAGGGCCTCTGATGCTACTTAAAAGAAACTGTGTCTTCTCTTAAGTGAAATGATTCTTGCAATATTTTGCATCTACGTTAGAAAGGCTAGATATCTAGAATTTTATAACTATTTGGAAAAGTTTTTTCAAGTGTTTAGAAGAGAGTCTCAGATTTGCAGCCTTGTTTAAAACATGCCAGAGGCTATTCTTTATAAATGCAAGGAATTTAACTTCAAAAGGAAGACAGCAGAACTTATAGCTTTTACATAGTACCTACCTTGTGTCCTCTTGTCTTTTTGTTTGTATTGGTGTTCAGCTGAAGCAAGTAAAATTCATGTGTGTTAGTCTCCTTAAATTTAAGGCTGATATTAAGAAATGCTTTAAATAACTTGAAAGAACTTATAAAAATAACGAAACTCCCCATTAATCTTGAAGATCCGGTGTTTTCAGTGGGAGTGCAGGTGTTCATGTCAACAACAGTTAGCCCCTATTCAATAATTCATGGCAGCCTTGGGAATTAAGCACGGGTCAAATTTAGTAGATGATCAGACAGGGCCTTCTGTTGCTATTTCTATAGCTATGTAATTTTGTTTGAAAATATTAAGTGACTTAGTGTGTGGCACTGCTTGTCTTTGAAACAAATATTTCTGTATACCTCAATTTTACAGATATAAAATATTTTTTGTTTAAAGAATGTATTTTTGTGACTGTATTGTCATGGTTCTATGTTGTAACCTGTCATACAATACATTATAGAAATTTTATATTCACAAAAAAAGATAAAGAATTTTTCTTAGCCAAATATGTACTGAACCTTTTTTCTCTCATTTACAGTGGTCTCTTAGAATTTCCAATTAACTATGCACTCTATAAAGATTATTCCAGAGCTTGAAAAATAAATAAATAGGTTAAGATTAAAAAAAGAAATTATTTTTTCTTTTCTTTTTTACTGGAAAATGTTTTGCCCTCTGCCTGGATGATCATTAAGCATTTGAATGGTCTTGGGAACAAGCAAGCATATAATCATGTCAGTGCAATAATGCCTTGTATGCTCTTAAAAAAGCATAAACCTACATCTTTGATGTCTGTATGTTCTGGTAGATCATCCAGGAGATTGAAAAGAGTGAGGAGGGCAGAGAAAGAGAGGAAAGAAGGAGAGCTAGAAGGAAAAACAAGTGAGTTCCTATCACATTTGGAAGAAACCAAGGGGAATCACAGGGAATATTAAAATGCAAATTAGCTTTTCCAACCAGTACCTTAAAAGTATCTTTAAAATGTTGATTTATAGTCTTAAAGTATGTGATGCAATGTGAGGGGAAAAGAAAAAGCCTCTAATTCATATTAACAAACCAGCTCTTGGCTTCCTTCTGTAATTTTGTCTTTGTAGTCACTTTCTGTATGACAGTTATGCAATGAACTTACTGATAATAAAATATATCTCAAAGATGAATGTGTGGATGTTCATAGTAGGTGAGAATTTACATTTGTATAGACATAGAAAAGCCTTATTATTTGCAGGTATTTGCATTCTCAGGATCAAGGACTGAATTACTTTGCTTTTGTTGTGTCAAGATTTGAGTTTTGTGCATCTGAAAAAGTAATTCTCTGTTCCTGTGTCCCCACTTGCTCTGCTTGAATGAAAGTATTGTTACCCAAAGTAGAATACAGATGTATTTACATTTTCAGGCAGTAACACAAACATTCTGCCTGAGTAGTATAGCTCCTGGCTTGTGTGCAGAGAACATGATGTTCACTCAGGGCTCGCTGGAACTTGCTGTCTCTGCATGAGAAATGATGGCGTCTTTTACATTAAATAATTTGCTAGCAAGTTTTACCTGTCATGGTGATTTGGAGAACTAGCAAAGCTCAACCTTACTGTAGCCTGGAATCTGAATTTCAGCCTGTAGACAGTCTGTTAGCTTTCTTGATGCATCATATCAAATACAATCTCATTTATATCTTCAGTTCTGACAAAGCAGACCAAAATATTTTTGAATATTCATGGTCATAGACACTTGAGTAAGGACTGTAAGTATATATTTTGTAGCTTACCAAAATAAAAAATGAAATTATTTTAGTTTAGTAATGGATTTGAAAAGCTAAAGGGAAAAACAGCTTTTTGTGTATTATATGTACAAAATTAGCTGTGCATAAAATTTTTATTAAAGTGTGGATGACAAAAATTGTATTTGATGTGTGTTTTGATGTGGTCTGAGGGTAAGATAGGAAATGGAAGGAGTTGGAAGGTGGTTTTATGACCTGTGACAGAAAAGGATATAGATGGAATAAAAGGACTCTGCTGTATAAATTGAACCGACAAAGCTTGAAAGCTCTTTTATACACTGTTTCACTGGTAAACTAGAATTTTGAGAACATAAGGGATGTGCATGCTGTGAAGTGTGATTAATCAAATCTATGTTTGTCTGTGGTTGTAGTTATCCTGAACAGTTCTCCCAAATCTTTCCTGGTTAGTTAAGAAAAATTGCACTTGACTGCAGTACATAAATGTCTGACACAGTAGGGGAAAACAATTCACAGCTGATCTTGCTATGAAGAATTTCAATATGTGACTCAATCAGTATTTGGTGATAATGATATTTCCCCTAAGGTACCACATTCCACAAATGCAATTAAAAATAAAAGTGTCTTGTTAATTTGAACACAATAGGCCCTTTTTAAACATTAAGTGCCTTAATATATTTCTTTTTACACTATCTAAAGTACTACATGTGATAATTTATGATTATTAACCCCCAAGCCAGAGTTAGTGTGTGGTTGTACATGTACAACAATTTACATTCACGTTAAAAATTGAATTTTTTGATGCTGATTTTGCTTGCTGTTTTTAAACCTTGAATATAAAATTTCATTCAATCTGAATCAAAAAAAAAAAAATTCTTCTTTAAAATGAATATTTAACAGTTAAGATGTTCAAATGTAGTCTGTCTATTATTTATCTTATTATCTAGGGATCCTCTCCCTAAAGTCTTTGAGCTCTGGGCATTGATGTCAAGGTTTGTGGTTTCATTAATTTATAGCCGAGGAGTCTGCACTGATTCCTATCTTTCTATCTTTTCTTTCTGGCTTCATGAGTAAATTGATATAGAATATAACATATATTTGTATGAAAATGAATTTTCTACTTTCTTTACACTCAGTACATGCATACATTGATATAAAATTAGTGTGGTGATTAGATATTTATGAGGAAAAACCATCACTTACACAAAGAAAATCTATAAAATGAAAATTATACTTGAAAAACTACTTAAAATTAAATAAAGAGCTGAGTTTTTTCATATTTGCACTTTTCAGAATCTGAGTACTGTATGCAGCTTCTGTACTTAGCTCATGTGGAGATTTGAACATCTATGGCTCATCCATGTAAACAGATGGTGACATCTATGATGTCACAGGCACTTGTGGTGAAATGTAGTGTCTGGCAGAAATGTATTTGTACATTTACCTATTTCTGACCATTAAAATGACTGGCCTTGCTCCAGCCTTTTTGTATATGAAATTTCAAGAAGTGTGCAGCCCTTGATCTTCAGGAACATACTGTTATTTGCCTCTGTTTTCTCCATATGGATGCTTCCTATGAAAATATTAATTATTATTTAATATTTAATTATGAAGACAGGGCAAGTTGTTAATCACTAACATTTTTTATAATAGACTCCCAGTTAGTGTATATAGCAGAGCATTCTATATACATTGTGCATGCTATATACAGTGTGCATGCAGGATGCACATGCCAGGGGAACCCACTGCATGCTTCGTACAGTAAATGAAACAATTAGCTGAGACCTGAAAACACCAGTTATCAATACGCTTTGAATGTAATTAAAATTAAAAGTTATAGGAACATATACCTAATGCCCTGTTAATTGATATTGTGGAGTATTTTTATTTAAACATAAATCTGTCCTTTGAAAATGCATCTGTTGCTCTGAACAATCTCTTCAAGTTTATTTTGGATGAAGACAGTTACTTCCAATGACAAAACAAAATCTGAAAACATAAATCATGGTCATTACAGTAATTTCCTGAAGTCTTCTCACAGAAATAACTCTAAGGCCCTTTATTCAATATTCAGATTGAATTGATTTTTTGTGTGTACAGCTGTGGGAATACTAATGTATAGGATGACCCATAGGAAGAGATAGTCACAATACTGGTGTTCACAAAAAATGCAATACAGAATGATCAGCAGTCTAGTGATTTTTCAGTGCAAGAGAATAAAAGGTGACTTTTAAAATACAGGGAAAATGTATCACTAGAAAAGAGTTACATTACTGCAATGGAATGAATATAGCCTCCTATGTCCAGGTTTGGAGTGCAATAGGAAAATTCAGCAAGAGTAGAAAGGAAAAAAACAGTCTCCTGTAGGTTGTTTAGCAACATCCACTGGCGTATTTGGTAGGGCAGGAAATGAATAGGGTAAAAGGTAGAAAATAATCCAGGAAATGTCTACTTTTGCGATGTGTTAGACTGAGAAATTTAAAGGTGATGCTTATGGATAAAAGACATGACTTTTATTTTCTTTCTAAATGTGCTGTTTCAACAAAGGAAGCATTGCTTATTTCCTTTAGCTTCAGCTTCTGATTCTTAATTCTGCCTCTTAGTGAGTCTTATTGCAGCTACAAGCAAAATATCACCTTCAAACTCTGTTATTAACATGTGATAAAATCATTCTAAGTACTTCCCAGTCCTGGCTAAGATTCTAAGCTTTTTAATATAATCCCTGGGTTTAGATACTCTTGATCTATCTAAACTATGTCAAGCATTATTTTAAATATTCATCTCTTCAATGAGAATGCTCTTCACACTTAGAAGGTTTTCATGGCTCATTGAAGTTTACGCTTTCAGAGATACTAAGCAATATAGCATGTCAGTTATACTAGTGTTAGGACGGCCTGTTCTGGGAAAAAAACCCCATACTTATGCTCTCTGGAAATTGCTCTTTCATGGTCATGGTTTGCTGCAAGTGGACCACTTAGAGTTATAACAGTACTTTGCTGATAGAAAGCAAAGTCTGTTTTGCTCTTATGACTTTTTTTTTTTTTTTTTTTTTTTTTTTTTAAAGCAGAGATCTGTTTGCAAAATTGCAAGTTTAGAATCCTTAAAATTCAGGTATGAATTTCTGTATGAATTCTGAACCATGCATTCACCCATGTTATGTAGCTCTGTGTCTCGTGGTCCTAAACCAGTTCATGCTTCATTTGTTTATTTATCTCTCTCTCCATTCCCCATATCCCCCTCCCTCATTAAAAGTATCTAAAATTATTTTGAAAATTATGCTTCCGTACAGAAAATGTCTTGCATGTGAAATATGAGTAGTATGAAATCTGATACATCTAGTATGCTCTGGAGTCTGGTGGTGAGGGTACTTAAAGGTCAAACAAAAGCCTAGGACAGTAAGAGCTATCTTACTGTCTTACTTAGTAAGACAGCTTCTTACTGGGAACAGGTCCCACCATGTCCTACCTTCCAGACCATGCTAGCTGGCAGAGCTACATGTTTGTAGGTGCTGTAGTGGATCATATGTCCAGGGTTCAAACTTGCGGCCCAGCCACACTTTGCTTGGCTTTTGGGAGTTCAGGTCTGTTCAGTGTGTTTACTTATCAAGCTGCTGTGCTGCCTTTTGTCTGGGTAACTTCTCAGCCTGCTTCCTACACCAGCTGACCAGCTTCCTGGTCAGCTGCTCTTCGCTTGCTTGGAAAGGCAGGTCCTCCCCAGCCAACAGCCCTCTAGTTGTCCAAAGAAGGGCACATCCATGAAGAAAACCCCACAGGTAAGAGGAAATGCTCTCTCCAGAGCAGGGACTGCACATGCAGGATGCACACTGCCAGGGGAACCCACTGCATGCTTTGTACAAAATTTGTATGTGAGTTCTTTGGGCATGGTCTGCAGCTGAGGTGAGAGTCCCCAGAGGCGTGGTGCCAGAACAACACCCTCTCTGCTTCAGTTGCCTTGTTGCAGGTTTGTTCTGGGAGTTTAGTGTAAAAAGACTTAAGAAAACTGTGAGTTAAAGACTGGATTGAGACTTCTCATGGAAAGCTGTATATGAACTCACATGTTATTTATGTTTATAACATATAGAGATAGCAAAAAAGAAAGCGGCACAAAATATTTTAAAGTTTAAACAAGAAGTTAAACTAATGGCTTTCAGTAGAATTGTCTGCTTGGAATTAGGTACTAATATAGTTCCTTGCTGTTTTGGGTTAGTAATGCATTTCAGATACTCACTGTGAAAAGTTTGAAGAATGCATGTTTTGCCTGGTTTTGTACCTTGCAGTATATTTATATTAAAGCTTGAAGATTTTTGTCTGTTCACCATGGGGATAACCCATGCACGACAACTTAATGTTCATGAATTTTTTCAGCACTTTGTACTTTCTTAGTCAGTTATTGATTTGATTTACATTATTATATATATAACTATTCAATATTACATATGTGCTTTAGTTTGGATAAAATTGTTTTCTCATGTGGGGAAAAAGTATTATCATTCTGCTTCAGGGAATTGTTTGACATATGCATTAAATAAAAATTTAAAAATTTGGATTGGTGATTCCTCAGGAGATCTGAAATAATGTTGTTTGAGAGAGTTAATTCATGAACAGACAGACTCTAAAAATATAAATGCATACACACAAACATACAACACACAAATATATCACTGGGTGAGAAAAATCTGAACCCAAATCTGAGCCTTACTATTGAGGAACCAAATCTTACAGGTACCGATTTATGTGCAAATTCTTGATGACATACACTGAAAATGTTTCAAAGTAAGCTGTACTCTGTGATGATCAGATATTCACTAGTGACTGAATTTAAGGACAACTGATTTGGAAGGCATAGTATGACAGAATGACAATTTATAGTAATTTATAGGTTTTCTTCTTAAGATTTTTCCCTACTTAAACTCATTTCCTCATCATTCAGGTTTCTAAGTCATCCACTGTCAAACAGTAATTTTGGAATTCAATTACACTTTTACTAATTAAATTCAGTGGAAGAGCTTACACAAAACCATATAAATTATCAAATTGCAAATAGTCTATTTTAAAAGTAGCATAATGCTAAAATAATTTGCAATATTAATCCATTAATGAAATTAACTTGGTAATTCAAAATGTTTAAATGAAGCCAGTTACATGACAAGATTTTACACTGAACTAGATTGAAAAAGTATAAACCAGCACTGGATTGTGACATGATTGTGCAGCCAGTCCATGCTAATTTAAATTTAAATCTCTGAAAGCAAAATGCAGGTAAAATATGAGACTGTAGCAAAATTTTAGGACTCCTAGTGTAAGTTACTCCTGTGCAGATGATTCAGAAAGAGAAAAGAAGGGAAAGATAGCAGATATGATCATCAGTTTCATCTGCATTTGCTGCCTTGGGACAATGTCTATGGCTTTATTTTCAGGTTTTCTGGTGTAGTATTATTCAGTCTGGAGAAGTCTCTTGGGAGAACCTTTTATTATTTAGGACTATTTGCAGAGATAGTTAAAAGCACATTCCTACGTGCTTCACTTATGGAAATTTTCTTATTGCTTTCTCCATATTAACTGAACTCTTTGGCTAGCCTCTATCTCAAAAATTCAGTTTGAAGTATATATCTTTTAAGGGAAACTTCACTCCAAACAAATGAAGCTTCACAAAATTTACCACCAACTGAAAACACATTTGTATGAGGAGAAGAGTAAAGGAATTTTTATCTAGGAAGTGTAGCTGGAGGCTGCTTATTAGTCCTTATCACATGAGCCTTCTGTGGTTGTACCTGTAAGGATGACAAGGTATAAGTCTCTTCAGAGAGCAGTGGGGAAGGGGAGCCTCTGGTGCAGCCCAGAGTCACAGTAGGGTTGGGGAAGATGGCAGCAGCTTCACAGTGAGGAGCCACTGCAGCTGTGGCTGTGTCAGTATTTGCTGCCCTGCCGCCTTCTGTACTGTAAGGTGCTTCACACACTCACCCCTGAACCAGGGTGGGCATGTTTTTGTTGTTGTCTGACAAAGCATATCCGTGTACCAGCATTAGCCTGGCTTGAGATGCACCTGACCATCTGGACCCTGAATTTCTAAAGGATTCTTTCCAAATCAGGCTTAGCATTCCCCTCTGCTCCATATTCATTTGGTTTTAATACTGTTCCATGGGAAATATGTTGCTGATACATACTGGGCAGATCCTGTACAGCAGGAAGTTTTCACCTTCATGTTTTAAAGAGCAAATAATAATATTTAATCTAAATGTTAGCAGATTTTTAAAAGATTTTTTAGACAAACCAGTAAAAATGTGGTTGTGAATTGAAAAGAATTTTTAAAAGCTTTGCACAAGGTTTTCAGAGGAAATTAATGTTTTAAATTAAATTATGGGTTTAATTCCTCACAGCCATGAGGCTGTGTAATCTTTTATGTAAATTATTCTTATGTAAATGTAATCTTTTATATGTAAATGATTACATTATTTAAATCATACAGATATTAAGTACCACTATTATGATACTTATATTAGTTTTGTTTAAAAACCGCTGAGAAAAATACAAAATAATAATTTCATTTTCCTGCTTAAATACTAGGTGAATGATGAAAAGAAACTGTATAGATAGTTTGGCTAAATGAAGACAGATTTTTGAAGACAGTTCCCTAGATCCAACTTCTCCTTTCCAAAGCAAAGTATGAATCTTCCTCTTGAAATAAATGTCAAAGCTACTGAAAGATAGATAAAATGCATAGGGTTATTTCAACTCCTTAAGAGAATTTATGTATTGTTGAGCAACTGACTAATGCTTGTAACAATTTAAGTTTCATGTGCAACCAAAAATCAGACATTCTTTTTATCATATTTTATGCCTAACAATCTCCTGTTTGCTTTTAATTACAATAGAGAGAATCACAGAGTAGTTGTGGCTGGATGGTTTATCTGGAGATCATTTAGCCCAATTTCTTTGGTTACCTAGTCTGGGTTGGCCAGATCCATGTCCAGTCCCTTAACATTTCTAAGTACTTTAGTTTTTTTTGCCTTTTTTTTAAAATCAAGATATTTTTCCAAATTAAGTTCAGCATGTGAAAGTGCCTGTCATAACTTGTTTGCTGAGACCAGACTTTCTTTGGTGGAAAAATAACTTCTTTCAGAAGATTTTTCTCTAAAAGATATGTCCTTCTTTTACATCAGGAACACAAAAAAGTTCTCAAACTATGGAAACAGGAAAGTTTGAAAATTCTTTTAAAAGAAAACTTGGAATGAGAGAATTGCCTTGAGCCTCACCCAGTTATCACAACACAGAACTATGTCTACAAAATATTCAAGGTGATCTACAACAAATAACAGGGAATGTTGACTAAGGCAGCAAAAACTGGGGAAAACAGGAAAGAAAAAGAACCTGTATCCAAGTTCGTCCCCAAACAGTTTGTAGATTAAAAGTTATTTTCAGTAAGACATTGTCGTGGTTTGGCATGGAAGTGAATTGTTTCAGGAAGTTGGTAGTCAAACCAATCAGTGGTCAGTTTTGGATATTGGCATTTGGACTGACCACTGAAAGTATGGACACGCCTCTGAGAACACAGGAGGTTAAAAACAAGAACTCCCAGAAGAACTGTCTCTTTAGTTCTGGTCGTTGGAGAGTGCAAACTCTCCCCTGCCCAGCCTCAGGCTGGGTGGGGGAGGGGAAGCCATGTGGTCTGAGAGAGTTAGGCCTGGGGCTGAAGGACTGGAACTGGGCGGGCCCCCTGCGGACAGAAGGGTGGAGAAAAATGGAGATGCCTTTGTTCCACCCTCCTCAGAGGGAAAGCGACAGAGAGTTTGACGCTACCTGGAATTTGCCAGCAGAGGAGAAGGATGGGGGGGAAGGTGCCCAGTGTGGGAGTTAAGTTCTGGGCAGAGGTTTCAGCCATCTGGGGAGTCTGAACTTTTAACCCTTTCCTGGGAAATGAGGGCTTTGTAGAATATTACTCCTCCTCGATTTGAAGTAGAAGAGAGACAGTCTGGGACCTGAGATGTTGGAAGAGGAAATTTTTGGGTGGAAGGAGATGATGGAGTGGCTTGTGGTTGGACTTTTCTTGTTAGCCATGGACTGAACTAAATTCTCCTGCAACAGAGACTGCATTTTAGGGGGATGCAGTGGTGACCCAAGGAGACCTGCTTCAGCAACCACCAGCACAGGAATGGAGTGAACAGAGGAAAGCTGAAGAGGGAATGGTGATGCCCTCTGTCTTCAGGAAGAAGATGATCTCTGTTCCTGGACCCTTGGCCCCAGGGGAGGAAGAAATTGGGGGGAGACTGTAGTCCCAAGATGAGAAGCTGAACTGTTGTCTCTTTGGGTCCGTGGCAAAGCATCCTTAAAGGAGCCCTATGAGCAGTCTGTCCATGCACGGTGGTGAGAGCACTGTGACATGGAAAGGAGAGTGTCACACTGGCAGATTTTCTCAGGGCGGTTGCCATGTGTGACAGGGAAACACAGGAGGTGGCAACTGTGTTTCCTGGGGTGGTCTATGGTGCAAGGGAGATTCCTCTCTCCCTGGATGGACTGAGTATTGATTACCTGAAGGGTGGCAACTTGATCAGGAATCCCAGGTGATGTTTCACGGTGGTTGTTTTGGAAATTGGGTGGGAGGAGGAGTGTTTTGGAGGGTCTTCATTCTGGATTTAGTGTGTGTGTCTTTTACAGTAGTAGTAGTTTAATAAAGATTTTTTTCCCTTTGTTATTAAGCTTGGGCCTGCTCTGCTCTGTTCCTGATAACATCTCACAGCATTTATGTTCGGAAGGTGTATTTTCATGGGGGTGCTGGCATTGCGCCAGTGTCAAATCATGACAGACGTGTACTTGTGGAAGGAGCAGACTTGCTATTTGTTGACAAAAAGATAAAAGGCCTTCAGGTCTTCATATGTATTTCTATAGTAAAAATACACACTGACAAATTGAGAAGAATGGAGCAGTAAATACTTGGATATTTACCTATGGTGGAGTGTAAGCACTGCCTGTCCTTGTTTGTTCTTTACTTGCGTTCTTCCTTTACTGAATGTTTGTGTATTGCACAGATGTTGGCATTTCTAACTTTCAGGTTAATCTCAATGTGCCCTTTGTCTAACTCTTTGTCAATGCAATGGAATGGGAATCTAGAGGTAGAAACGCATGGGATAAATCTCTTGTACAGCAACAGATAATGTAAATAGAGTATTTTATATCTGTTTACCTTAAAAGTTACAGGCATTTGGAATCTGCTATAGTGTAAAATAGAAAATCAAATGAAAGACTGAGCATCATGATCTTTCTAGATGTCTTTGTCATGAAAAGAACTCAGTTGTTGGGAGGAAATCAATGTCCTTCAAGGATGCCTCATATCATCAGGTAGTTTCTTCTAAAGTTTATGAGTTAATCCATAAAAATTTGGCACTGTCTCTGCTTCAGCTGTATTTTGCCAGAAAGTTTTGCAGGATTTTTTTCTTTTATGTTAGGCCACTTCTCTCACTGCCAAAATGTCTCAGAGAGCTTGCTGTACTGCTATCACAATAATAGGTAGGATTGTTTTTCTACTTAGATATATTTGGGCTGATGCTCCCCTCAGCAGAATAGTATTCACAATTTCTCTGGGCCATCTGTGCTGGTGAACAGCCACCCTTATAGTGTGCCTGCTGCCCCTTGCTGATACTGGCTGTGGCAACAGAGCTGCTGTGCCCCGACCCTCCTTGGCACACCCACCGTGTCCTACCTGAACTTTCCTGGCATAAGACGCAAAAATGCAAAGAAAGTCCATGAGGGCGTTTTCCTGTCTCCACTGCCTCTATAATTCCACTCCCCTGGAGAGTCAGCATGACTTGGGATAGCACAGGGTACCTGCATGAGGGGTTAGGGAAAGCAGAACAGGCCAGAGGTGCCACTGATGCCCACAGTTTTGGGACAGCCACTGTGAGGAGCCATAGCCCTACCCAGCCAATGCTCTCCTCAAACACAGCGCTCCTAGTGTAGGACCACAGGACCACATCCTTGCCTTGTGTGTGCCCACCAGGGTTCTGGACCAAAAACCACTGTAAGAGCAGAGAGGGCAGTGCCATGGCAGACAATTCCCAGAGATGTCACAGGTTTCGGGTGAGGAGAGCAGATACTACAAAGCTGGAAAGACCCTGCTTCAGAGGACCTTGTCCTCTTTTCGTGGCCTGGTGGGGATGGTTTACCTCAGGTCAGATTCCGTGGTGAGAGGCCAGTGACTGTGAGCACAAGGGCTTGGCATTGGGGCGGTGGGATCATGCACGTGGGGAATCTTGCTGACTTCCTTGGTGCAAAGAAGAGCCTTGACTCAGCTTCTCTGAGGGCTGTTGTGGAAGAAGGACTCATCTATGATATCTACTGGGAAAGCCCCACAGAACACAAAGAATGATTGAGTCTGGAAAGGTTCTATGCAGGTCACCTTGTGCAACCACCTGCTCAGGCAGGGCCTCCTAGAGCCAGTTACCCAGGACCATGAACAGAGCCTTCCCAAGCATGTGCAAGGAAGGAAAGTCCACAGATTCTCCTGGCAACTTGTGCCTAGCATTCAGAGGAAGCCATCTGTATTTCAGTTCTTATCCTTTGCCCCTTCTCTTATCACTGCGTAACACTGGCTGACCATTCCCTCAGCTTTTCCTCCTATGTGTGTAGTCCATTCCCTGGAGTTCAACCAGTCAATCCTATTGACTCTCTAGTGGAGTCTCTTGAGTATTTCCTTGCATTTTTTGGTCAAATGTTTTCAAATTGTCATTTCAAAGATGTTTGAAGTTTTTGTCAGGTGTCAAATAACAGTAAAGGAAATCAAATTTAGTCCCCATGACCTAATATTTGATAGGAGTGGAGTAATGAAGGAAATTTGCTGAACGATGTGACTAGGATAACACTATTAACAAGCAGTAATGTTTCAGGCTGTGATTATAATTTGAATCATTAGTTCTTCCTCTTCTTTCACAACCCCTTCCAGCCCTTTCCCTTAAATATTCAGGAAAGTATGTTTCTTTGACCTGTGCCGGCAGTAGGCCTCAAACTATATTTATTAAATACTTTGAAGTGTCACAACCTACAGGACGCAATAAAGAGCTGTGTTATATTGTGCTGTAGTGCAACACTTACAGCTTCCTGTGAGTCCTCTTGAAGTGTGAAACTATCTTAGCTGGTATTTATTTAGCAACAAAAGCACCTGTAGAAATAAAACCATAATCTAGCAGAACTGAGAATTATGGAAGTGTTTGCCTTTGGATGACAGATTCCATCAAGGCAGAAATAAATTTCCAGTTTATATATGGAGTGTTTTTGTGAACTGATTCTCAGTATTATATTTTTAAAAAATATATAAATGTATATTAAATATTTTTTTCTATAGGCAACAGTGGTGTTCCTGGCTGTATTCTATTGGAGGTTTTTGCCATTTTATTCTTGTCAGTTTCAATAAAGAATGTGAGTCAGAAATTTCTCCTTCTCTCCAGGGTCCAAATAAGGCTTCATCTTCCTGATGCTTTCAGTAAAACAGATCTGCCAGAGAGAAAGAAGTAGAGCATATTTTCCTTTTTCTATTAGTGGGATATTTCTGAAAAATGAAGGAATTGTTGGCTTGGGAGAAATTTGTTAAAGAAGAACGTTCCTGTTTTTTCAGGTTACTTGGTGCTAATCAGTACAACAAACGTAACACTATTTGTAGGAAAATTTTATAGCATTTAAATGAGCTAAACTTAGGGCTCAGAGGGGATGGTGAATACGTCTTTTGAGAGTTTGTCCTCAAAATTGTTAGATATAGGTTTTGCTGCCAGGCAAATTGAGAGTTCCAAGCCTCACAGGCCCTAATAAATATATCGGCTGGGGTTGAGTGGAGTCATCTGCTAAAGCCATGCACTATAGTACTCTGGGAATTCTAGACATTTATTCATCTATGCATGATCACCTCATTTCTTATGAAGTAGCTTCTGAAGTCACTCAAGTGGTCTCAGGATTAATTATTTTTTTTTCCCTATTGCCTTCTACTATAATGCACTGAGAAGGAAAAATACTCAAATAAGTTGTTTGATAGAATCATATTTATTTCCCCCTTCTTTACAAGAACTGCCTACATATTTAGACTTACACTTGGATAATCTGTTCTTGAAAACAACATGTCTGAAATACTTCCTTGGTAGATTTCCTATTTTCATCCTGCAACCTGGCCTTGAAGGTAGCTCCTGTATGACAGCCTGAAGAGAGGGGTGAAAGCTAGACAAAGTGCATCAGTGTGTGAAGAGCTAATGCTACAATATGGAAAATGAAACAAATATATTTCAGCTGGAAATGTGGATTTCAAGATGATTCTTCTGTTGACTGGGAACTGAATGAGGGTTTGGGCTTCTGTAAAATGCAGTGAAAATGACAGTAAGTCCAGGAAGGTGAGCAATAGGCTCTTTCTGAGAAGACAGTGAGTAGTGTGAGTACACACACATACAGGATTTTAATGTATATTGTAAACATGTTATAGATATGTGTGCAGGGCTTCTTCTGATGTTGTTGTTAAAAGCTGTGTACAAGTAATTGTGGTAAATAGCCAAAAGTGAAAAATGAAGGTAGTGCTGCAGATAGATCCATGAGGATATGTCAGTAATGGCCCAAATAAATTTTGCAAAAACAATGTAAAACTAGTAGTAGTAAATATCCAGAACAGTACATTTGAACTGAGTGAGCGTATTTGAGAAGAGGAAAGATACAGTACAAAAAATCAGGGATTTTTAACCTGTGAGCAGTAGCTGATTACATGGAGAAAGCTTTCAGAAAACAAACAATGGGTAAGTAAGAAACTGAGTATGCCTTTCCAAGAAGCAAAAAGGACCCTGCAAATGCAATTCAGACGTCAAACAGCATGCATAATTGTAATGAAGCCAAGAGGCAATAATGCCTTTAAATATATTGCTAAAATAAAAAAGACTCTTTTTTTTTTTACTCTTTTTTTCTTTTTTTTGACTTTCAGTATGAGAAAATTAAAGGAAGCAGGGAATGAAAACAAAAATTGTCTCAAATTAATTGCAAGGTAGAAATCAAATATGACTCATAAGCTAGTAAATATGACTCAGCTGACACTTTCAAAGAAAGGGTGACATTTGCACTAAAATATAGCTGTGGATTTTGTTGACAAAAAGGAGAATAAGGAGGTTTGAGTGGTGGGAACTTGTAATTTGCAAAGTCTGTGTTCTCTGACTTTGCATTTCTTAGTTTAGCTATGCTTCATCCAGGAAATTTTATGATGAGTTGGCATGCCTGCCAAGTTGGTGCCATTTAGGGTTAAACAAGAGAGCCTAGTATATAAAGCTGCTCAAGTACACGAATGTTTAATGCTGATTTATTTTCTTAATGGGGCAAGTTTTCTTAACTTGGCTTTAGCTAAGTACTGAAGGATGATTTCAAATGTCTAAACATGGAGACCCACTCAAGAAAATTTTAGGCCAACTTTTGTACACTTTAAGGTATCTGAAGATTAAAACTATAAAGGGAATTTATGCGCCTGTTTCCTTAAAAAACTTATTAGTTGTGTATTTACACAAGTGCCTAGCTAAATTTTAAATATGTTTTTATTATGAAAGTCATTATATATGTTGGGAAAAGACATGCAAGAAGCTAAATAGGAAAAGTGCCCTTAAATAGAAGATATTTCTCTTCTTGACAGTTCAAAGTTTTTGTTATGCATCTTTCACAGGAAAATCCCTGAAATTTATTAATAATTCATCTTTAAGTGTGTCTGGCTTAGCCTTAGCTAGCATTATTCACTGACTTTTTAATGTATCAGACATGAATAAGAATAGTTCAAGTACACTTGGCATTCTGCAGAGAAAATTTGAAAATATTTATTTACTTTCATGTGCTACCCTTTATACAAAATTGAGTGCAAATACCAATAACAAAATGATTTACAGCAGGAGGCTGGCAAAATTACATTTAATCTTCTGTTTTTCCTCAAAGGAACTTAAAATTGGTATTTTTCAGAGAATATGCTCAAGCTGTTTATGGCCAAGTATGACAAATCTCACAAATTGGTAGAACATATCTTCCAGCCAATAAAGTATAATCTTATATTTCAGTAGAAAATTAAACCACTATTTAGAGTAAAAATTTAATTAAAGATTTAAATTAAAAATTTAATTCAGAAAGATACATTATTTCTCAATAGAAGAGCTCTACAATAAATGACAAAATCAACAAAAATAAGATTGTTCACTTATAAGGTTTCCTTAATTTAAGGTTATTTTATGATATGAAAGCAATTAATCTTCATTAGGTGTCCTATCCCTACACATATTTTATTAGTCCTAAATTAACCAAATTGGGGTACATCATAGTTAAATTATTTGCCTGAGTTAAGGAAAAAACTTTCATTTACATAACAATCATGGATTGTTTAGATAGATATTTCAAGCCTTTTGAGGCTGTGCAGTGAATGTATTTATTTGTGTCCCTTTGTATTTTTGTATGGGCATCTGAGGCCAGTACTTGTGAAAATAAGCAAGAACACCATATGGCATTAGAGTTCAGACTGATTTCTCCCCTTTCCTCTGTACCAAGAGTGGGGATCCTCAATTTGTCACAGGTATGGTAGGGCATGAAATCGGTATTACAGCCAAAAGGTTTCCTACTGCTCTATGAGAGACACATGGTTAAGGTGGAGTAAAGGTGATTGTCCATGTTGAAATTCAATGGTAGAGATAAATTTCTGACAAAAACTTGATGCTCACATGATGTTTAAATGAAAGAAGTAAGAACAAAAACAACCTTTTGGTGCAATGTAGAGATGTAAAAAGAAGAAATCTGCATTTCTAATCTTAGATACTAAGAAGTTTATTCTCTCATGTCATTATTTCTTGTGTCAGCAGAGTCCTTTATTCACTGTAAAATGGGCCAGAAACAGATTTTAGATGTTTTGTAAGTCTGATATTATCTGATTTTTCTACTTCTCCTAAGAGTAGTTTGGATCCTTATGATTTAAGACATGTCATAATTAGAGATTTTGTACTTTCCTGCTTAGAAAGTCCAGTGCAGACTGTATATGGCATTTTCAGGCATCTGATAAGAATCAAGAGAGATGCAGGGCAGAGGAGTGCTTTATTTAGAAATGAATATAAAAGGAAATGCCCTAAGAAAGTTGCTTGGTTGGAACAAGATGTGTAAAAATAAAGATGTTAGATCATTTTAAAAAAGCACAAACCTTGATAATATACGTGTGTACATAAAGATATTGAGGCATCATTTTAAATTATGGTCTCTGATGCTACCCATTTAAGAGCTTGCATAAACTCTTTTTTTTTTTTTTTTTTTTTTTTTTTTAATTTAAACAGTTTCTTCTCAGAAGCTAATGCTTAGTAGTAACACTTAAAAGTATAACTGTGAACACATTGGTTATTGGTATAATACCACCCAATTTTGGTGGACAAAACCAAGATTCTGTTTTAATTTGAATGATATATGAAATGGCATTCCCTAGATGTATAGGAATGCAGTAATAAAAGTTCCTGCTTAAATGTGGCTGTGGTTTTGAGGGGTTTCTGGCTTTCAGATCCAGAGTTTTCTTGCCCTGGAATGGCCTAGTGCAGAGTTCTGCAGTCAAAGCTGCAGATATTTTATTTGGATTTCTAAAGGGGCTGGAAGAAAAGGCTTTTTGCTGTCCTTCTCAGTGGCAGAATTGCAATTTTATTTTGTAACAGTCAGATTCTGAGCTTTTTGTTCTACCAGTTGTTGGGTAAATTTTACCTGGATCTGTATTGATTGACCCCTTTGCATGAGCTGATATTAGCTCTTGTCCCGTTAGTCAGAGTTCAGCAGAGATGCAGACCATTTCTCAGAACATCATTGTCTGTCTCTCAGAAAGGTCATGAGTTTCTTGAAGCTGGTCATGACATTCTTCCATCCACCCCCTCAGGGTCTGCAGGGTAGTAAGGAGCTGCGAAGTTTGACAAACTAGATAAATATTTGTCTTAAAGCAAAGCAGCTGTTCAACTTCCTCCTTCCCCCTCATAGAGCAGCATTCCCATCACTATATTCCCACACTTCAGTGGTCAGTATCATCCTGACTTGCAGTCCTCTCTTCTAAGGATTAGTTTTTACTGTTTATTTATTTTCTGGATAAAAATGTCAGCTGATGCCTTACTTCAGAACAGACAAGAAGGGCAGTTTCCTTTCTTTTCTGTGATGACAGTAGACCCATGATGGACATGGAAAACAAGCTGTAGTTCTCCAGAGTTTCATCATGTGCTTAATGTGTTCCATTACAGGAATGTGCTCCATGTGTTCCACCATAGCAGGAGAGGAGCTGACCCCTTTGAGAGCCTCTGAAACACTGAAGCACATTCACATGTGTAAGCACGTGCAGCAGCTATCTGTTGTCAAAGCTGCTGGCACAGCCTCTCTCTTAGGACAACTTTAACACTGAGCATATTTTACTGGCTTGTGGTGTTCAGATGCCAAATATTCTTCCAATCTGATGTAGGAAGAAAAGCAATCATCTAGGTGCCTAGGAGTTGAAAAAGCATTCAGAAACAAAGACTGTGTAATCAAACCAGAAGTGTTTACGAGAGTACATAAGCAGTAAGTATTGCAATACTGCAGTCTGCATGACTATGAATATTAAACATCACCCAAACCTTCCAGAGATTTTTCCCATCTCTCCCACTCTGAATTAGTATTCTTTTTATCCTTTTGAGAACAGATGAAAGGAAGCAAGTAGCAAGGTGTATTTGTAAAGCAAATGCCCTTTTCTTCAGAAGGTACAGGGAAAATAGGCAGTTGTTTGTGTAGGTATAGAAGTTCAGCATGGCTCTGTTTTGTGCTGCTGGAATCAGTGCAGTTAAGGCTGTTTGGAGTATTGCCTTGTAACAATGTACACGAGCTCAGTTTGACTACAGGATGTGAGCAATACAAGGAATAATTTCCTGGCCATTTCTGGTCACCCTCTGAATGTTAAAGTGGACCTGGGGATTTGGCTCCATGGGCTTTTTTGCAAGTTCTCTTTTTTCCACCGTGGTTTTTCCTAGTGGCTTTTGTCCTTATTGCTTTGGCTCCTTCTAGGGTACTAGTTTCTGTTGCCACAGGCCCCCAGCCTGGGAATAATTAGCATTGACTCTATGATTGCAGAAGGCTGATCAATTGCTTTATGATGTCATCTCATACTATTTTACACTATACTTATTAAGAAACTCAGTAACCCTTGCAGCCAGTCCGATACAGCTTTGACCCGATTGGTCAATTAAAATAAATACCATCCACTGTCCAATTAAGAAATCACCCTCTGGTAAACAAATCTCTATTACACATTCCACATGTGCTCAACAGCAGGTGCAACAAGTGGAGATAAGAATTGTTTCTCATTCTTTTTTCTGATCTTCTCACAGCTTTCCCTGGGAAAATGCCTGGGAAAGTCTGTGCCTGCTCTCTGTGGCCAGAGAGCTGCTGCCACGAGCTTCCTTTTGGCTTTGCTGGGAATTAAAGCTCCTGCTTACCAAGAAATATGTGCATCTATACCTTCCTGATTTCCTTACAGTTTTCACCTTTAAAACATATTTTTGTTAGCTGGATACTTTATGTTTAGGAATTTTCCATTCCTTTGACCTACCTCTTTTCTTCCTACCAGCAAAATAGGGAAGAATGGATTTCACCAAGATATAACTTACATTTTATTTCAGGCCAAGGCTCTTTGTGCTCTAAAAGTCTTTCTCCGTCACTAAATTTCCTTATTTGGAGTAGGTATGCATAAGCTAGCATCCTTGTCTCTTAAATTCCAGGAATGTTTCTGGCAAAACAGAGTCTTGAAAACAAATAGCTAGAAATTACTGTGAACTGTTACATTAAATCACACTTTTTAATAGACTCAGTTCACATATTCCCAATGCTTTTTGCATGTTTTACTACTGAAGGAGTTAAATTCAAGTTAACCATTATTTTCCAGAAACATTAAATATTGCAGAAGTGAGGTCCTGTAAAAGAAATGTAAGCTAAAGTAAAACAATAGTCTTGTATATGGGTAAGCAAATGGTATGGCATTTTGCTTCAGTAATTCATGTGAACCATAGTTGTTTCATGAATTCTGAACCAGAGTTACTTTACTGTCTGCAGTCTGACCTGTGGACATCCCCATGTGGTAACGAATGCAAGTGAGTAGCATGTACTTAGGATCCTCCTTTTAATATATGCCATGGCTTGATAAAGCAGCATTAAATATCTTTCTACATCCTCTGGAAAGCAAGGTGGGATCCTTAATGCTTGGAGTGCTGGTATTGGGTGTAATATTTGCAGCTTCCCTCATCACTGTATTTTGGCACAATAAAGACTTGAACTATGTGGGATCTTGGTTTTTATCTGCAAATCCACAGTTAGAAAAAGGTCATATCTGTCACCAAATCTAATGAAAACAATATATTTCAGTGTTCTCAGTGAAACAAACTCTGTAAACTCCTTTCAGGTGACATGAGATGTTTTGTTTCTGTTTTAATGATAATTCTATGTTCTCTAAAACTATAACAATATGAGTTCTGTTGAATGGCAGATAAAAATGTTCCTTTTCTAAAAAGGTCAAAGCAATTCTGCAGCTATATCAAAATGTATTTTAGCTCTGAAAATGTCTTTCTGAAGGAAACTTACTTTGAAATTAATAAATTTCCACATGGTCATTTTTCCTTGATGAAATACCTCCTTGAAAATTTTTGACTGGTTTAGTTAGTACCTAAAGAAATACCTCAGTAGTAGCTCATACTTCTTAGGCATCTTAGGCATACTTCTTAGGAAGCTGTTTTCATCTGTAACTACATTCTCCTCAGGTTTGCACTCCTGGTTGTTTCAGTGATAAGAATAAAAATAAAAATGTATTTTTACTTTTAGGTTCATTTTTTGATATGGTTGTGTGATGTGCTGCCAACAGTTTCACCCAGTCTGGACTAAGAATGACAAGGACCCAAGTGGGGTGCCCTCTGTGCAAAACATCCAAGTATCTGTGTCAAACAAGCACAACCACAGGCCACATGGATAACCAAGAAATTTTCTGTACAGCAGCAAACACAGCCAGAAGTTTAGAAACTAGGTTGACAGCAGTCTTAGAGCATTTTGATGAAGAGCAGAAGAAAGTCAAGAATGGCTGTTAAGCCTGGTTCCAATGCAGGAAAAGGTTTAGCTGCATGCTCAAAAGAAAAGGGTGGAGTAAATTTGTAATTAGTAAGAGAATTTTGTAGTGAAATTCACCATTTTCAGCTGAACATTTAAAGTGCATTCTAAATAAGATGAGGCATGAGGCATAGACAGTATCCAGTTTGGAAAAGTATGGTGATTCTTGATATTGAAGTCTCTTGGTGGAAGTATGCAACAGGAAATGTAGGGGAAAAAATCAACAGTGAATAAGTAAATATGGAACTGAGAGTAGATCTACTACAATACAAGATTCTGAAAGAAAAAGAAAACCTTTAGACACAATGTTTTATAGTAGTTGTCACATTTAAAAATTCCAGAAGAAAATTAGCAATCTTTCTTTCCAGAAGAAAATTATGCAAAATTAGTATAATATTGCTAAGCTCGACTACCAGGCCTATGGGTCTCTTACTCTCTTATTTCCAAGTGATTGACTCTAATTCTTTGATCAACTGAAGTATCTAGCAGATGATTCAATTTGCCATAGTGTAATGGTAGATGCAATAACTGTCTCTATAAATATTTTTTATATTTAATTGAAATTGGAAATGATGGACATGGCTCTTTAGAATTTTAAACGGTAGTTTAAATTGTTACTTTGAAAATGTAGCTGCAGATATAACCTTAAATGTCTGGGTTTAAATTGCTTCATTATAGAACTCTAAGGAACATGTAGGGAAACGGCAGCCGAAATTAATGCATGTGAACAATCACCCACACGCGTACTGATTCCCTACTTTAATTTCACTTTTCCTGTGTGCTGATGAGGTAGTTACTTTGTTTTGATCTTTGAAAGCTCATTAAGAACACTCATTAAGCCTCAGAATACTCAGTGAAGTGTATCTTCTGCTTTTACTTGCAGGGTACAGTTCAATAACCTTTTCAGATTATAACAGTTTGGAGGTAATCAGGAATAATACCCCAGAGACTGAGTTACTGAAACATGATATAGATAAAAACAAACATAGAGATGTCAGGCTGATGTGTTTTCTAGGCTGGCACCACTATCATATTTTAAGATGCTCAAAGTTAAAGTTTGTCACAAATAGATTGGAAACCAGATGAAAAGTACTGACACTTGAGCTGTACTTGTGCAAATTGATTATTTTAATATCATTCTCCTTCCTGCTCTTTCTTTCTTGTTAACTTGAATTCCTTTACACATTTATTCTTCATTAAGTTCTAAATTTTATCTGTGTTGTTATCTGTCCCCTCCTGCTCTCCAGGGAGGAAATCTTTTAGGCCCTTTTCTAAACTCTGCCCAAACTTCCTGAACTTTTAGTAAAGTGTGCCACTTCACTGCTGGCAGCATCCTCAGATCCTTCCTATGAGACTGGGAATCTGTTACTTTTGAACTGATACAGGATAGAATATTGCATTTAAATGTGTGACAGCTCATAGAGCACTTAGAAAACAACAAGAGTAGGAGTGCACAAGCAAGCTTCAGTTTTGCTGAGGGATGAAGCTCATACAAAATTCTGTAGGGTTAATTTCCTTGTTCCTGTGTTAAGGAAAATCATGGTTGTGTCTAAATGCAGAATGTAAAACTTTACATAAATTATTAGCTGAGAATTATCATCTTCAACTTGTACATAATAGACCCTTTCCTTTTGGTTCAGTCTTATCCCTCAGTCCATTGCTATCAATTGCTCACGAGGCATCAGTCCCTTTTCCCCATGATGCTCACTCTGATGTAGGCAATTTTCTTAATTTCATATTTTTCATGCTTTTTGGCTCATTCTGCAATTAAGATGGTTCCTGTCCTTGCTACCCTTTCTCCTCCCTGCTCCCTCCCTTCTCCAAATGTGCTCAACAGCTGTTTGCTTTCTGCGTTGCACATTTGATTTTCTGACCCACGTATCAATAAAAGGACCTGCCACAGATGAATGGGAGCAAAGCTGAGAAGCTCAAAATGTCTGCTTGCTTCATTACACCTATGTCACCTGGAGACTGTAACAAGTCTTGGTAAGCTTCTGAAGGTTTAGGCAGTCCAGTGACTCAATGAGGAAGTCAGGAAGCAAAGGCATTGGGACTTTCTGTCTGCTGTAGCCTAGGGAGACTGTTCAGTTCGGTCCTTGAGCTGGGCAAGGAAGAAGGAAGTGCCCTCCTCTATTAGCAATCCTGTGTTGTCAGAACAGGCAAGTGTGAAATGAGTGAAATGGAGGCTTGAATAGGGACATGGCTGAGTCTTACTCAGTGTCAGCTGAGCACATGGTTTACTGAGTCTGCTAGCTAAACTATGAGGAATCTCCCTTTTTGGCAGTATTGAACAGAAGCCTGAAACATTAGCTGAGGTTTTATTTCTGATTTAATTTTTCAAAACAGCTGTTTTGTTAATCTGGAGCAGATATATCTCACAGAGTTGTTGCCGGGGCTCCATTTCATCTTTGAGCCAGCAGCACTCAGAGCCCGAGGGCAAATGAGTCACCCAAGGAAGAAGGAGCTGTGGCAGAGCTGGGCTTGAGCAGGAAGAGATCATCACAGGACTTCTTTATCTGATGTAGATAGACTTTCCTTAACCTTAACCAGAAGACCTGCCAGACCAGTGGCATGATGCTACAAGAATTATTTTAAGTATTATTAGGCACTACCCAAGGGCAATGAATAAAAAGTTCCTGTATAGTTGTGAATCAATGAATTAGGAAAAAATAATTATTTTGATATCTTTACAAGCATAATATTATTATTTTACCACTGCTAATTACTTTTCCAATTTGGAATAATAAGTAATTAATTTAAAAATAATTATATTCAACCTCAGCTATAATGGAATTAACTTTTGTTAATTGCCAAAAGAAATAAAATTTTGGTAGTCAGCATGGCTTTTGAGGGGAATGAGAGATCATCAGAGTAAATTAAACTAGGAGCATAATTGGGAAAATGAAGGCTTTTCAGCATACAGATAATTTT